>NC_056746.1:267564936-267864936 GCF_019279795.1 Protopterus annectens | reverse complement strand
AGCCACCTCTGTTTTTAGGAGCCCAAAGTTAGCTTAGGAGAAGTTTTTCATGGTGGCTACCTTTGCAGGGGGGGAGGGTGGTGGGTGGAGGGATGTGGACTTCCAAGGTGACTAGTTTGTGGTCGGATCTTATCAGGAAGGAGTTGACCACTGGTGTACAGCAACGGTTGCCACCATGAAAAACTTCTCCAAAGCTAACTTTGGGCTTACAGATGTCAAGTAGATTTTTGTCAGAAGGTTGAACGTGATGATTTGCAAGGTAGTGGTGGAGAATTGTACTTACAGCTGGGCAGAAGTGGGATTAAGTATAATTTTGTGTGTTGGGTATAATTTAGTTGGTGGGATACCTCTAGGTAATTTAGAGTTTTTGCTGCAGTAACAGTGATGTGTTCTGTAACTTACATGAGCTGCAAATCTTTCTGCCTTGTTTTAACTCTGTTCTAGTTTAGATTTTAGGGTGGTCTGGAGGTTAGTCAAGATGGGAGACCCATAAAATACAGAGGGGATCGCGTATGTAGGTCAAGAGTGACGCAGGTGGATGCAGTAAAGATTTTTTTTGGCTCGATATTGCATTCCTAGTTTGCTTTTTTTTTAATACTGCTCTGTATGTGGAGGTCATATTTGGGGTTGTCATCTATTGTAACCCCCATCAGTTTTGTATGCGGCACTACTTCAACTGGTGTACTGTGTAGGAATGTGACCTTAGAGTAAATTTTTTTTATGGGTATGTGATTTGGGGAATATAACAGGATTTTCATTTTATTTGGATTAACTCATTCACTCCGGAGCAGCTTAGAAAAAACTGCCTGCTTATTTCCACCATAGGAACAACAGTGCAGCCTGAGCTCATTTTCAGAAAATCCATTTCTAATACCATACAGAAAGCAAATGTTCATAACTCTTTAACTATAAGAGCTAGACTAAAAATGTAAATGCAAAATTTGTTCAGCAGACACAGACCTTTCCAACAGTGTAAATGTTGATGGTACGTATCAAAGTCATTATTAAATATTTGGCAAGGAATGTTGATATTGTGCATATTTTTTACTTTTTTGGAAAAGCAAAGCACAATGTCTTGATCAATGTACCATGTAGACCCATACAATTTGCATTTAATTTGTTTGTATGAATGTCAGCTTTAAAATTATATCTTAACCATTACTGTGTGATGCTTCTTTATGGAGATATTTACAGAAATATGATTAATATAATATTTCTCATAATTGATAAACAAAGCATAATATCTCATCACCTGTAACAGACAGCAGCTACATATCAGCATAGAAGTTGTGCGTCTCAATGTCAGCTTCAAAATTATGCATCATTTATGTGATCACCATTCTCCCTTGCAAAGATATGGGCATAATAATGAGAAGTACTCGAAATGTATAATTTTCATAACCCTACAAGACTAAAACTGTGATATCTGTACATGTGTACAGCATACAGACATAGTTCTTGTATCCTGCTGTAAGGACTAAGACTGTCATCAAAAAGAGGTATCATTTGGCACAATTACATGCTCCCTAGCAAAGTTATTTACCACAATATGAAAAAAAAAATCATAATTTCCATAACATAAGTCCTAAACACACTGTGATATCTGTGCATGTGTACAGCCCATGGACACAGTTATTTTACAACTTTGTAAGGACTAACACTGTCTTCAAAATGAGGTATTACTTAGCACACTGACATGCTCCTTTGCAAAGTTATTTACCGAAATATGAAAGCAAATCATAATTCATAATTTCCATGACATAAGTCCTAAACAAACTGTGATATCTGTGCCTGTGTACAGCCCATGGGCACAGTTCTTTTACGACTTTGTAAGGACTAACACTGTCTTCTGAATGAGGTATTACTTAGCACACTGACATGCTCCTTTGCAAAGTTATTTACCAAAATATGAAAACAAATCATAATTTTCATAACCATCATCCTAAACAAACTGTGATATCTGTACATGTGTACAGCTCACGGGCACAGTTCATTTACCATGTTGTAAGAACTAACACTGTCTTTAAAATGAAGTATAACTTATCACGTTGACATGCTCCCTTGCAAATTTATTTGCTAAAATATGAAAAAAAATCATAATTTTCACAACCTTCATCCTAAACAAATTGTGATATCAGTACATGTGTACAGCATACAGAGACAGTTCTTTTATCATGTTGTAAGGACTAACACTGTCTTCAAAATGAGGTATAATTTCCATGATTACATGCTCCCTAGCAAAGTTATTTACCAAAATATGAAATAAATTCATAATTTTCATAACCTTCGTCCTAAACAAATTATGATATCTGTGCACGTGTACAGCCCATGGGCACAATTCTTTTACCATGTTGTAAGGACCAACACTGTCTTCAAAATGAGGTATTAGCACATTGACATGCTCCCTAGCAAAGTTATTTACCAAAATATGAAAAAAAAAATCATAATTTCCATGACCTAAGTCCTATACAAACTGTGTGGTACTCGAAGGTGTCTGAAGTGTCCCATACCTGTGCTGGCTATCCACTCAGATGGCTGATGTCACTACTGTTTTATGACCTCCGTCAGTGTCAGCAGTCTGCCTTCCCCCTGCTTTTTCCATGTTCATGTGTCCTTTTCAGCAATGGACATAAAGAGTCAAAGGGCTAATGTATTGTCTCTTGCCCTGACCTAAATAAACTTACTTTACCTGAAGGGAGGGAGAGTGACAGGAGAGCTACAGAGGGCATACATGAGAAAGGTAAAATACTTAGCTAGACCTTTTCTTTCTGCATGTGTCCTTTCAGGAACAGTGGCATCCTAGAAACCATGCATATGCAGGACAGAACAGAAACCAAACTCTGGCATGTGCATTCATTAATGTGATAACGACTTTTAGTAATGTGAGTAATGGTGGCAGCTGCTGAGGATTTTAACTGACAGGTGATAATAACTCAGGGTTAAATACTGTCATGCACATATTGTCACTTAATATCACTTAATAATGTGATAATTACTTTCATTTAATTACTGGAAGGTTCTGCATGTTCAGACAAAGGTGATAATTGCTGCACATAACCTATTGAGCAGACAATCAATACATTACAGGTGCAGGTGTAATGTAAGACAGAGTTATCACCATCTGAGTAAGTCAGTAAAAGTAGTAATACCATGTATCTCTTCCCTATCCCCTACTATAAACACAGCAAAAATAAAGGAACACCGGACTACTATACAGGGCTGCAATGAAATGAACAGAAAGTCCATGTTTTGCTAAAAAATGCTGCCCAAGTCATGTATCACACCTCCAAAGCAGTTTTTGTTTTTCTTCTGAAAAATCACATCCAGCAAACCTAAAACAGAGTCTTTTTTTCAAGCGACAAGCCCCCCTCCCGTACCCTTGATATGGGGGATTCCCCCAACTCCTTGACTTACATTTACTAACTCTACAATCACAGATCACTAGGGAAAGGTGCGTGTTGTCAGCAAAATCATTCTGGATGTTTGGGACTTGTGGAAATTAATTTTGCTATGATGTCACATTTTTAAATATCATACATTTGTTGAAGCTAGTCCAGCTGGATATATGTCCATTTTCAGTGGAGGCCAAGCTACCATTTACAAATTATGGACAGTAATGGTCCAAACAAGTTAAAATTATTAAACATTATGACAGAACATAAATCTTTGGAAGAGTCAAGTTAAAACAAAGTTGTACATATATTTGCTATACAGATTCTAAGATATAAGTTTCTAATATGGAAAAATTAGGAAAATTAGTAAATAGAAACTTTTTTTTTTTTCATCTCTAGTGTGTTATGTGAAGGATACAAGACAGGTTAGTCTGCTTTTTACAGGAGCAAAGCCAGTGCTTTTTAAATATGTCTTTAGCTGTTTTTTTAGAGAAGAAGAGAGACAAAGACGAGATATCAGATGGTAGTTTGTTCCACATAGGTTCAGTTCCCAGATTTTCATTGCATGAGGTGCATATTGGTGTCTTTGTGCCAATGAGCAATGTTTTTCCGTAGTCAATTTACATATGGGAGCTGAGACAAAAAAATTCTATAATGAGGTATCCTATTAGAGTGGTACTCGTGCCGACTACATCTCCAGATCTTTCCAACACATATACCCTGGTCACAAATCAACCTTTCAAAAGTCATAATAAGAAAGGGAGACATAAGCAATACATGCTGGATACTAACAACAAAAAGCTAAGGAAAATGGACCACAGAAACTCAAAAAATGAATTGATGTTGCCCTTGTTACAGGGAATATGTATGCATATGGCTGCACTGCATTGAAGTGCTGTACAAAGGTTTCCTTGGAAAACACAGCAGGGGGTCTGCCAACCAGTTCTGCACTACACTGCCACACAGTGGCATACACTACTGGAAGAAAATTATGTTCTTGCTTCCCTACCTTGATCTGCAGCTATTAATTCAACAACACAGCTATCTACAGCTCACATCCTAGATCCTGAGAACTGTTAAACTCTGAGGTCCATTTGCAAGTGGAGCTCGCAGATCACTATTGAAGCATTTTTAATGAACCAAGTCTCAGTAACTGAACTTTTGGCAAAACATATTGTGCATCTTCAGTCTGATATTTTAAACTAGACTGGAGGTCAGTTACAGTACATCTGTACAGTTGTTCATATTCACACATACTCCAGCAACAGCCGCTAAGTTGTAGGACTAAGCAAATGGGTACCCTAGTTACTTCCCTGCTAGTGAAATAGTTGCACTTTTATTTCTGCACCAAGTTCAAATGGTTTGCTGTGTTGCAATAAGGACTTGTCATCTGCTGGCACTAGTGCCATCCACCCCTTAGCAAATATTTAGCAAGTCATACCATACTGAAACTCTCTCAGTGCTGCTGAAGTCTGTTTATACCTGCCTGCACTTAGCACTTCAGTTTCATCTCTGATTTTACTGTAAAAAAAAAAAAAAAAAAGGGTTTGCAAACAGCTGCTAAAGTCCAGACTAAAAAAGTGTCCATCATTTAGGATTTATGCTAAAAATATGTACAGTATGGAATACTGGTGATCTGGAACATTTAATTCTCTACTGCATTGCATGAAGGTAATTACAATAACAGACTGGCACAAGTCATATTTATCAAGCTACACAGCAGAAAGTCAATCAATTCTGCTGAAATGTAAATGTTTAGTTATGCCCACTAGCAGCTAGTTAGCCCAGGGCATATGTATTCCTTCATTACAGATAGGTAAAACTTCACCAAGGAATGTAACAATCAATTGCTGCAGTTATACCTGCCTACACTTAGCGCTTCAGCTGTCCGATTTCAGTTAAAAAATAAATAAATAAATAAAAGGTTTATCAAACAGCTACAATGTAGCAAACAGCTGCAAAAAGTGAAGATCACATGCAGAACTGAACATCAATCAGATTTAAGCAAAAATGCCTTAAACTAAGGAAAAATAGCAATCCGCAAGATTTCTATTTCTATTGCACTTCTTGCGGGTAGTTGGACCAAGAGATTGGCACACAAAAGTGCTTTGAACTTGCCCACAAAGTTATTCAATTGGACAAAATGCTTCCTTAGATGAAATGATAAGAACCAAGGCAACGTTATGTTCATTTTCTCAAGGGAAGGAAAATAATCCTGGGAAAGGTTAGGTAGGGTAAGATTTAAAGAGCTGAGGGTAGGGAAGGGGTGTATATGCTGATGTCACACTGAGGGTGGCATTACCTAGTCAGACTGAGAACGGGACACTCCTGCAGTTAAAAGAATGAAATTGTAAAAAAAACAAGTGGGGAAAGGTGCAGAAAGACACAAAGGTGCACTTTATTCCACTTACACTATGCACTGGTAAAAAAAAAGGATGGGTGTTTTGTGTGTGTGTGGGTATAGGATTATGTGTATTTTAGGGTAAGGGCAATGGTTAGGTCTGGGGATGGCTGTAGCGTTGTTTGTGTGACTTTGTGAATGTTTGTGTGTCTGAGTCTGTCTTGGTAGTGGCAGTGTTATGCAAAGATTTTAATGACATTAAGGTGTAGGGTTAGGGTAGGGGAAAGGGCAGGGTTAGTACACATTACTAAAGTGCTGCAGGGGGGTGAAGCCCCTACCCTCCTTAGCAATGGGTGCTCAGCCTAACTCTAATGCTGCTCTTTCCTACAACCCTAACCCTCCAACTTAACATCATTAAAACCTTCCTGTAACACTGCCACTATTCAGACAAATTTGAAGGTAGTATTATGTGGAGTTTTAGTTTTAATATCAGGAAAGGAAATAGTTTTTCTCTCCCAATATTATTTTAATTTTTTGTTTTGTTTTGCTGTTGTGTATTGAACTTATTCTGTCAGTGTTTTACATTCGACATTTGGACAGCTTATCAGTATTCAGATTCTTTACATCAAAACCACATGATTGATAATATAAAACATTGCAAACCAACTGGTAAGTAGAAATGGATTTGCATGATGGTCATGATATAGTAGGGATCGGGAAATGAGCCCTTTTACCCACTGTAGTGCAATCTCACTTAGTTTATAAAATTAGCAGGGGGTGTGGGGGTCATGAAGGAGGGCTTGCCCCTTGCTTAAACTCTATTTCTGTTTTTTACTTGGTGTTCAAGATTTTACATTGTCAATCACGTGGTCTCGACTACACGAATTTTGGCAATGTAAAATCTCAACAATCTGATATAAATCCACATACAGATACATAGACAGAATCACAGGTGTGTGTGTGTGTATGATTGTGTTTATACATCATCTTCACAGGTGTGTGTGTATACAATTGCGTTTATACATCATCTATATAGAGGATTAGCTCTCTGCACTGGTATTTGATATCAAACAGTCAAACAATGAGTGCACATTTTGAATACATAATTCCAGACTGTGAAAACATTTCTTTTTGTGCAGTAATTTATAATGCTGCAATAAAAGCATTTAACTTAGTTGATTCATTTATTAGTTACCTTGAATGGGAAACTCTCTACTGAGATGTGGCTTCATGGGTCTCCTTTCATCTGTTTCACTCTCAGAGCTTTCTTCATCAGGAATATCCATATCTGACTCATCTTCACTGCCTGGAAACACAAGTCATACTCAAAAGTCTAAGTCACAACTGAAAGTACAGGAATTTGCAACAATTAAGACAATTTCATTGTCAAAGGCCTTTGATGCTCTGACTAGATTTCAATTTTTAAAATGTCAGTGAACATACTTGTAAAGGATGTATAACAGATTTCTTGGAAGAGTTTCAATAAAGCAATTCAGTTTCAAAGCTTTACACAGTAAATGGAAGAGGTCCAGTATTTGTAGTGCATTTCTTTAAATGGCACTTTACCTTACCACATTACAATCTGTACAGTATAGTGCAAAAGTCCAAGGATGTCTGCTCTGATACTTCATTATAAGTTATCCGATATTCCACTGGGTACTCTAAGCCACAATATATGCAATTATAAAAAAAAAATCTTTCTAAGACATGTAATAGGAAAGACGAAGCCCCAATGCCATGAGAGCTAGGACCACATTACTACTTGTTAGCTAATCAATTCAGTACTGCATGGGGGAGTTACTAAGGATGAAACAAGCTCTGATAACGAAAATTAAAATTAACATATGAGTCAGACCGGCTGAAGTACAGTGATTACACAGAGGAACAGTGTGTAAAAACTCATGTTTTCTGTTAACAGTGGTAATAGGGGAAAGATTACAAGTATTGTATTACTCATTACAGTACATTAGCAAGACATGCACGTGCCATAATGCAGAGAACTTCACAACGTGGCAGTGATTTAAATAAATGCATTTCTAGGAGAGTTACCTTTTCCACAGGTCAAAGTCTGAAGGACATACTGGTGTAGTTATTTTGAGTGAAGTCAATTCCCGCTAATGGAGATCTAGAACATAACTTTACCAGCAGGAAGCTTTCCTTGCAAGTACTGCAGTATTTACAAGTTGGTTGCTTGCTTATTTATTTATTTGACTTTCACAGAACACACAAAGGCTGCATTTATAATCTAAAACAAAACTTGTGCACTTACTATAATGATAGCTCATTATGATCTATAGCTACTGGAAGGACTGGTAGCCACAGGTGGATATGATTTGGTAATTCAGGAAAATCTCCCAAGTTCGAGCTCCTTCCCGTACTCCAATAATTCACCTCATTTCCTTTCTTCTCTAGATGGATAACTGAGTAAGTAAACAATAAACAAGACATCTATATCCCCTAGTGTTGATATCTAAACATACAGTGGATATAAAAAGTGCTCACACCCCTGTTACAATGCCAGGTTTTTGTGATATAAAAAAATGAGACCACAATAAATAATTTCTAAACTTTTCCCACCTTTAATGTCACCTATAACCTATACAATTCAATTGAAAAACAAACAAATCTGTTAGGGGAAGAAATATAAAAAATAAAAAAATGTACAATAAGCTGGTTGCATAAGAGTACATTAATACTTTGTTGAAGCACCTTTTGATTTAATTACAGCATTCAGTCTTCTTGGGTACATCTGCCATTAATTAAACAGACTCTGATTAACCCCAAAATAAAGTTCAGCTGTCCTAGTAGGATTTTCCTGAGATTTAACTCAGTTGCCTGCAATAGCAAAAGCCATGGTTCGCAGAGAGCTTACAAAGCATCAAAGGGATCTCATTGTTGAAAGGCATCAATCAGCAGAAGGGTACAACAAATTTCCACAGCATTGGATGTATCATGGAACACAGTGAAGACAGTCATCAAAAAGTAGAGAAAATATGGGACAACAGTGACGTTGCAAAGAATTGGACGTCCCCCCAAAATTGACGAAAAGAGTAAATGAAAACTGGTCAGGGAGGCTGCCACGAGACCTGCAGCAACAATGAAGGAGCTGCAGGAATTTCTGTCAAGTACTGGTTGTGTACTATATGTGACAACAATCTCCTGTATTTTCCATATGTCTGGATTATTGGGTAGGGTTGCAAGACGGAAGCCTTTTCTTACATAGAAAAACAGCCAGGCCTGGCGAAAATTTGCAAAACAATACATCAAGTCACCCAAAAGCATTTGAGAAAGTGTGTTATGGTCTGATGAGACCAAGGTTGAACTTTTTGCTCACAATTCCAAAAGGTACGTTTGGTGCAAAAACAGCACTTTGCATCACCAAAAGAACACCATTCCCCAATGTGAAGCATGGTGATGGCAGTATCATGCTTTGGGGTTGCTTTTCTTCAGCTGGAACTGGTGCTTTAGTCAAGGTGGAGGGAATTATGAACAGTTTCAAATACCAGTCACTTTTGGGCCAAAACCTTCAGGCGTCTCATAGAAAGCTGAAGATAGAGAGGAATTTCACCTTTCAACACGACAATGGCCACAAGCATACATCCAAATTAACAAAAGAATGGCTTCACCAGAAGAAAATTAAAGTTTTGGAATGGCCCAGCCAGAGCCCAGACCTAAATCCAATAGAAAATTTGTGGGGTGACCTGAAGAGGGCTATGCACAAGAGATGCCCTCACAATCTGACAGATTTGGAACGCTTTTGCAAGGAAGAGTGGGCAAATATTGCCAAGTCAAGATGTGCCATGTGGATAGAATCCTACCCAAGAAGACTGAATGTTGTAATTAAAGGTGCTTCAACAAAGTATTACTTTAAGGGTGTGCACACTTATGCAACCAGCTTATTGTGCATTTTTTATTTTTTATATTTTTTCCCCCAACAGATTTGTTTGTTTTACAATTGAACTGTACAGGTTATAGGTCACATTAAAGGTGGGAAAAGTTTTGAAATGATTTATTGTGATCTCATTTTTTTATATCACAAAAATCTGCCATTTTAACAGGGGGGTGTACACTTTTTATATCCACTGTATGCTGTTACCTGCAGGCCTTGGGTGCAGTTAACTAGGCCAGTACAGAGTGGACAGGAGGCTATTGAGGGGTGGAAGGAAGGTGGGTATGTTCATATGGAGGGTCATGAATATCTATATTTACACTAAGTACATAACTTTTGTACTGTTCATGATTTGGTCTATCTAATTCAACTAAAGGATTGAGACCCCAGCTATATAACTTGGACAGCATTATGACAAAATACTGCAAGACCTTGAAATCACATTCAGCTTGTAACTTCTTGCAAAAGTATGCAATGAAGCCCATGTCACAGCAGCATAAATGTCACCCACTGGGAAAATTTTAAAGTAAGATGAAGTAGCAGCTGTGGATATAATTAAGTAACCTCTGTTTTCCTGGAATTACCATGTTACTAGAAAGATAACAGTAAGTAAGGCAGCCAGCCAGCCACCTGGACAATGTAACCTTGAACATTTTTGGGATCAGTCTGTTTGAAGTAAAGTAAACAAAGATTTGTTTTTCTTGTCTTAGAATTTTTTTTTTTTTGCTCTATGTACACAAATTCTTGTCTGTAAACATCCAAGCAATGTAACTTGCATTCTCTTACTGGAAACTTCTGGAAAGAAATCTGGTAAACTTATTGACTGATTAAAGCGTAAGTCAGAAGTAACCTTTCACATGAATGCTGGGTTAGGTTGTAGACTAACTCTTGTCTTTGTGAAAAATATGATATATGGAAGTTGACAGGAAAGAGCATGGAACCTGGACCCCTTGCCGACGTGATTGCCACTAAGAATAATGTTTTCCAAGACAGATATATGATACCCACTTTGTTGCTGAATCACAAGCAGGTTAACTTTACCAGAATGAGGGTTGAAATGAGTCCATAAGGGAGCTGTGAGGAGGAAGGCACTCCTCAGGAATGCAGCTGGAAATTGCTGCTAGCTGTAGCTCTAAGAATATTAAAACTAGAACCTTTGCCAAAACATCTCGTACATGATAAAGAACTACTGGATAAATGATGGTAAATGATTCTAGTCCTTCATGCATGACCTATAACAGGAACTTTGATCACTTCTCTTTATAAATGTTTTAGTGAAGGCTTTTTAGGTTAGACTTCCTCTTAGGATCTGGACCACCCTAGATGGGTAACATGAGACCCTAGTGATTAATGGAATTGGAGAAACCATGCAGATAACCCGAGTGGCTAAGTATCCAGGTGACTTGCCAGATGAGTGAGACAGGAGACCTGGAGGAGACTCCTGAAGGAGTGATTTATCTATTAGATGAGGCCAAATTATGGAAAAACAGACTAGTTAGGGCCAAAAAGGGGCTATAAGAATGACCTTGGTCTTGCACAGTTTTACATTCTGTAGAAGCCTCTTTATGGGGGAAATAAAGGAAAAGCATAAAGCAGCCCAGGATATCACTGATGGACTAGATCATCCCTGGATGTTTGGCACTTTTGAGGGATGCAGGAAACAATGTTGTTGCAGCTGATGTTGGCCAGGATGCAAAAAGGTCTCGGCAAGGCTTCTCCTAGGAATGGAAAAACTTCTGTGTTGTTATATTAACAAACCACTTGTGAGGCATTAGAAGAAATCTGCTCAGCCAGACCATTATCAAGTTGGCCTGACCAGGGATGTTCACTGCTTTTAGGTGATGGTATGAGTTGACTGTCCATTTCCACAGTACTACTGCATCTCTTTACAGTGAGCAAGACCTGGTTTCTCCCAGTTTGCTGATGCTCACATCACTGACTTTATCTAAATGTACAGTAATTACATCCTGTGGAAGTTGATCCTGAAGGACCTGCAATGCTAACAAAACTGTCCTCATCTCTAGTATGTTGTTGTTGTGTCTTTTGGCTTTTTCTGGTTAGGGGTCGCCACAGCAGAACTCCGGTCCGTTAATGATTGGCAGTAGATTTTTACGTGTTGGCTTGCCTGGCCTAACGCACAACCTTCAATGAAGGAATGCCCATTCACGCATGTCACCACACAGAAGGTGCTCTAACTGAGAATCGAATGGGCAACGTCTAACTGTGAGAAGACAACGCTACTTCAGCACCAAGTAAAGGAGGCATCTAGTTGAATCCAAGTTCTAGAAAGTACAGTTGTGTACCTACCATAAATGTAGATGTTCGAGTGTATTCACTGTTGCAGTCATTACACTTGGGTTATCCTGCTGGCAGGTGACCTGCAGTTGGCCCGAGTTCCAAAGTCTTGGTCCAGCGTCGGTTGCTGTCGCCCCTTCCCTGACGTCAGTGCGCCAGGGGTATAAAAGTTGCAACCGACGCCATTTTCTTCAGTTTTTCTTGCCCCAGATGTCAGGTGCCCCCAGATAGGTAGGCTGAAAAGATATAAGTATGCCAAACAACCATGCATATATTACTATAAACATTTCTTTCATCTACAAGCAAATACACCACATAGGTTGTATAGAGTTGATAAGTACAGAATAGTCCCAGCAAAGAGGGGGGATGGTGGGTGGGTAACCAGGACTGCAACAGTGAATACACTCGAACATCTACATTTATGGTAGGTACACAACTGTACTATATTCATCGTGTTTCACTGTTGTAGTCATTACACTTGGGTAGAATCCCAAAGCTGAGGTTGGGTGGCTGGGTCTAGATTGGATTTGGCGAGGCTAACAAGCCCTGCAGAACTGCGGTGGCAAAGCCTGCTCTGGATTTGGAGTAGAGAGGTAGGTGGTAGTGCTTGGTAAAGTGTGCACCGAGCTCCACGTTGCAGCTTCTAAAATATCTTTGGTTGGTACCCCTCTGAGGAAAGCTGCTGAAATGGCTGCTGCTCTGGTAGAATGAGGCCTAATTAGGCACAGATTTGCCATGTTGTGCATAACAGAAACGGATGCAGTGTCCTATCCATTTGGAGATTGTCTGCGTTGTAATAGGTTTTCCTTGTGATCCTGCAGCATATGCTACAAACAGTTGCTCAGTTTTTCTGAAAGCTTTTGTTTTGTCCAAGTAAAATCGTAGCTGCCTGTGTATATCCAAAGCATGCAGAGGTTTTTCCCCTTTATTCTGGGGATTAGGGTAGAAAGTAGGCCAATGAATTGTTTGGTTTAAGGCCACATTGGAGACCACTTTAGGCATGAATGTTGGGTTTGTTCTTAGAGAAACCCCGTCTTGATGAAAAATGAGGAAAGGTTCTACAGCCATCAATGCCTGTAATTCTGAGACTCTTCTTGCTGAAGTTATTGCTAGGAGCAGAGCAGTTTTCCATGACAGGAATTTAAGATCAACTGTGCTGGCTGGTTCAAATGGAGGCAGTGTTAGTTTATCTAAAACAAAATTGAGGTCCCAAGTTGGTACTGCTGCTCTTCTAGGGGGTCTTATATTCTTTGCCCCGCTGAGGTACTGTCGTAGTAGAGGATGTGAAAAAATTGGAGGATCCGCACTTTAATGAGCTGAAATGGCAGATGCATGGATTTTAATAGATGAAAAAGATAGGCCCTTGTCCAACATCTCAGTCAAGTATTGTAAAATCTGAGGTATATTAGGGACCAGTGGGTCTAGTCCTTGTGCCTGGTACCAAGCACAGAATATCTTCCATTTTTCTGCATAAGATTTCCTAGTGCTGGGCCTCCTGGCTTCCAAAATTGCATTCGTAACAGCTTTAGAGAGAGGTGCAGTCTGAGTGGCTACAATATTCGCCATGCTGACAGGTGTAAGGTTCTGAGTTGACTGTGCAGAATCTGAAAGTTTTGCTGTGTCAGAAGATGAGGGATTTGAGGTAGAGGCCAAGGTGGGCCTTGGGACAGAGTTTTTAGGATTGGATACCAGTGCTGGCGTGGCAAGTCTGGTGCAATCAGGATTATTTTTGGCCTTTCTTGTCTGACTTTTAGAAGTACCTTGGTGAGAAGAGGCATCAGAGGGAAGGCATAGACTGTCAGGTTTTTCCAGCTGAATGACAGAGCATCCACTTTCCATGCTTGAGAGTGATACGTTCTTGTGCAAAATGTCTGTATTTGGCAATTGTGAGGGGAGACAAAAAGATTTATGTCTGGGCGTCCCCACTCCCTTGTTATCATGTTGAACACTTGTGGGTTTAGCTTCCATTCATGAGGATCCATGAGATTTCTGCTTAGTTCGTCTGCCAGTGTATTTCTTTATTCCTGGCAGGAATTGTGCTTGCAGATGTACCTGGTAGGTCAGTGCTATGTTCCACAAAGTCATGGCTTGTCTGCATAGGGGGTAGGAATGCGTGCCCCCTTGCTTGTTTATGTACCACATAACTGTGGTATTGTCTGTCTTAATTAATAGTTGTCCTGGATGTATTAGGTCCTTGAAGGCTGTCAGGGCATTTTGTACAGCTAGCATCTCTTTTTGATTGATGTGAAGATGCATTTGTTCCCTGGTCCACATGCCCTGAATACATTTCCCTGCCATATGTGCACCCCAGGCATAATCCGATGCATCCGTTGTTATTGTTTGCCTGGCTGTAGGTAAGGTGAAAGGCTGTCCCTTGTTGTGGTGACAGGCCTGGGACCACCATCGAAACTCCTGTTGTAGGCAGAGGATCAAGGTTGTGATTATCTCTAGGCTGTGACAATGCTGAGTCCAAACACTTTTTAGATACCATTGTAGTTTCCTCATATGCAGCTTTGCATATGGAATTAGTAGAATGCAGGATGCCATGTAACCCAGGGCCTGCAGAATTTTTCTTGCAGGGAGCTGGGTCTTTTTTGCCATCATTTGAAAGTAATGAGTCAGTTGCCTTTGTTTGTCTGACGTGAGATAGGCCATCTGTGCAGTTGTATTTAAGCTTGCACCCAGGAATATTATCTCTTGAGAGGGCACTAGTTTTGATTTCTTTTCATTTACTGTGTACCCTAGGCAAATTAGTAACCTTTTTACAAACGCCAGGTGCTTTAGAAGAATGTCCTTGCTCTCTGCTTGAATAAGGCAGTCATCCAAGTAGGGATATATTTGAATTCCTTTTTGTCTGCAAAATGCAATTACTGAAGCCAGGCATTTTGTGAAGACACTGGGCACAGTAGATAAGCCAAAGGGCAGTGCAGAGAATTGGTAATGCACTGAGCCTGCTATAAATCTGAGGTATCTTCTGCATGATTGTCTGATTGGGACGTGCAGGTATGCCTCCTTGAGATCCAAAGTAACTAGCCAAGCCTCCTTGCCCAGCATGGGCAGAAGTTGTTGTAGTGTTAACATTTTGAATTTTGGAACATCCAGGAAGGTATTCAAGATTGACAGGTCCAGTATTGGTCTCCAGGCTTTGTCTTTTCTGGGTACTAAGAAATGTCTTGAGTAAAATCCTTGTCCGTGTTCCTTTTGTGGAACTTTTTGAATTGCTCCCATATCCATAAGAGCAGCAATCTGTTTTTGTGCCTCTGCCCACTGGTTTTGTGGCAGGTTTGGCATACCTTTTAGTTTTGGAAGCATGTGGAAATGGAACCTGTACCCCTGAGAGACTATATTCAGCACCCATTGGTCTTGGGTGATCATGTGCCAATTGTTTGAGAAAAGTGCTAGCTTTCCCCCTAGGGGTGCTGTCAACTGGTAATAGCTTGGCATTTGCAGATGGAAGTCATTGTGTCTGTTTCCTATAAGGTTGTGATTTGTCTTCCCCTCCTTTGGGGGCTGAAGCACTCCACTGTTTAGTTTTGTAGGAGCCTTGGGGCTGAGATCTGCCTCTTGGGTGTCTGTATCTGCCTCTTTGTGGTCTGTCTGACACTGGAAAGGACCAATTTTTTGAAGGCCAGTTTCTGCTAAATCTAGGTGGTTGAACCTGTAAGAAATCTTTCACCATTTGCATTGACTTTGTTTTATCCTCCATTTTCTTTAGCACCTCTTCTGCCTTAACACCAAACAAAGTATCATGCTGTAGTGGAGAATCCAACAATTTTACCTTAACATGATCAGGTAAACTTTGTTCTTTCAACCAAGCATGTCTTCGAATAACTGAGCCTGTAACTGCGGCTCTGCAAGAAGCCTCTAATGAATCAAAACCACATTGCAGAGTATGTTTTCCCACTTGTTCAACAGCATGCAATAATTCCTGCATTTCTTTACTGTCAGGATTTTCTGTATTTGTAATAATTTTCTGATTTAACAATGACATGAGATACTGTTGATATTTAAGCATGTGAAACTGACAGTTTAAAGCTCTTACAGCTAAAGTAGCAGACGTGTATACATTTTTCCCCCCCATCTGTCCAGAGCTCTGGAATCCCTGTCTGAGGGGACATGATTTTTGGCAGTGGAAGCTTTAACCCCTTTAGGACCCTGAGAAATTGTTTCTGGGTCAGCAGCTGGGTTTTTGTAAAGAAATTTATGAGAATCAGGGACCCTGTAGTACCTGCCTGTCTTTACTGGTGTAGGGGGTAAATAATCTGGAGACAGACTGGATTAAAAAAAAACATAATCTACAATATCAAGCACAGGGGGGATAGCCAGGGGGCTGTGCTGAGGCAATAAAAGGAAATCTCTGAGCCTTTTCTTGGATTCTCAGTAATCCTGGCTCTCCCAGTGGAAATGCTCCCTCATGGTGTGCAGGGTTTCCCCAAAAGAATAATCCTCAGGTGGTGAGGCTGAAGGAATGGACTCTTCAGCATCAGAGTCCTCATAAGGAGGGAGAGAATAGCCCTGATCAGAAGAAGAATCAGAGGAAATAGAAACCTGATCAGAGGAATCATAATCAGTATCTTGCCTAGTCCTTTTGTCAAGAGGGGGATGGGAGCCCCTGATTAAAGTAATAAGGTCTTCGGCCATTTTAAGCATCTGTTTCTTTGGCACGGATGACTGTTCTGGAGAATGCTGCACTTGTTTCCTTGTCTTTGACTTTGCCTTTGCTGCTGTAGTAGCCTTAATTGTAAGCTGTGAAGGTCTGAAGACGCCCTCAGAAGCCGGTGCCTGCTCAGTGGCTCCGGACCCATCTGAGGGCATAGCTTCTGTAGGCCCAATACCTTGAGTTTCCACAGGCCTCGGGGCCTCCATGTGGCTGTCGGTTATGGCCTGTGGCTCTGAGGTAGTGGGCTGCGAAAGCACCTGACTGAGAATCGGCGACTGGCCTAGAAGAGGCTTCTTCGTCGGTTTTGGACCTCGGATGCCTGTCTCTTTCTTTGTCTTTGTGTTTTTTATAAATTCCGGTCGTCGGTTGATCCGACAGCATTACATAGTTAAATCTTCGTCCAAAGTAATGTAAAGCAAATCCAAACCGACGTTTAATAGTGCATTTATTGAATCTAGCACAAAACCGACAACTAGTAACGTTGTGATCAGGGCCTAGGCAAGGAATGCAATAAGAGTGAAAGTCCTTATGAGGTATTTGCTTCCCACAAGAAATACAATTATTAACTTTTACTGACATTGGTCTGGAGCAAGAAAAGGTTTCCCCAATGGGGTACTTAGATTTATTGAAGACTTCGGTTCTGAAATTCAATTCTGAAAATCTCAGGAGTCAGCCGACCGGCACTTGCGAACTGCTTTTGCTTCGGGCACCGCACGGCAAGAAAGACTGAAGAAAATGGTGTCGGTTGCAACTTTTATACCCCTGGCGCACTGATGTCAGGGAAGGGGCAACAGCAACCGACGCCGGACCGAGACTTTGGAACTCAGGCCGACTGCGGGTCGCCTGCCAGCAGGATAACCCAAGTGTAATGACTGCAACAGTGAAACACAATGAACATCTGGTTTTCCAGATAATTTTCCCCATCCCTAGTCTGCGGTGACTGTAACAGATGGAAAGCTAATTGAGAAATAGCATCTCTTGCTGTGATTGGGAGAATGAAGCCGCCAATGCAGATGTTTATAGCATGCTTTGATTAAAGGAACAGGATGATCCAATGAGTACGCCAAATGAGACCAGTGAACACAATGTCCATTGTAGCACATCATATGGAGTCTGGGAAATGGTACCTTGTGATAGTTGTTGCCACTCTTCCTAGAACTCTTAAAATAAGGGCTGCTGATAGGAATGAATGTTACAAAAGAGCTTGACACAAGTCTGAATTTGTGGAATTCTTTCTGGGGGGAAACTGTTTAGTTTTAATCTGACGCCTAGGCACCATCTTATGAAAGTTGATGTCTGCGATAGCTCTATTTGTGACTTCACACTGTTCAAAGAGATTCCCAAGGACACACAGAGCTGAAGTAAGCAGCTATTTACATAGATCAAAGACCTTCTTGAGGTTGTAGCCATAAGACAGTCATCTAGATATATCTGGACTCACTTGAGCTAGTCCCACAACATGGATTCTGAATTGCTGAAAATCTGGACTTTTATATACAAAGTCTAAAACTGACAGTTCTCAGAACATTTCTTTTCTCTGAGGCATGGCAATCTTTGAGTTGGTACACACAACTCTTGGGGCTTGCCCCTGCAGAAAAATATTTATATGAGAAAATCAATGTTTTGACATTTGCTCTTCTCCAGGATGTTCGGTCTTTTTTTAATGTCACCACTTGGTGTTTTGAGTCCCGACATTTCAATACAGAGTTGGGAAAACTCTTATTTCTAGCAGTCTTTGCAGGACTGCAACCACTGCCATGTATTTGGTGAGTACCTACAGGACTCTGTCAAGGCCAAAGGCAGGTTTCTGATCTGATAATTACTTTTCTCTCAATTCAGAAACTGTCTGGGCATCTTTGTGGTCTTTATTTGTAAGCAAAGAACCTGGAAGTCCAAAGAGCACATCCAGTCTCCCTCTTGTAGGCACAGAAAACTTGATTTTAGCAAGACAATTCAAAAGATGGTTTACCTTCTATAAAGATTCAAGCTTCTAAAGTCTGATATTGGTCTCAAGTAAACTCCAGAGCCTCTTGGATGACTCCTTTTGATAGCAGGCTGTATACCTCTAATTTGGTTGCTCTCTTCTGGCACAGTGGAACATCTGGAAGTGGTGTGGTTATACTTTTGGAATCACCAAAAACAGAATGAAATAGCATTTGGAAATTATTTCCCTGTACTACCTATCCTGTGTGATGGCCAGCCATGCACTCAAGCATAGCAATATTCAGTAACAGAATGCTTCCAGACATGGACAGCTAGACAAGTGTTAAGCGATGCTGTTGCTTTCTCCTGGAGGAAGGGCCATGGATCACCTGGATATGTGCTCCACCCCTTTCTCTAAGGCAGTGTCCATTAGAGAAACCCCTGGAACCTTAGGGGTGTCTGTCACAACTCTGCTTGAAAGGTAGGTGTTAGGACTTCTTAAAATGAAAGTTAGTTACTTACCATAATGACAGATCAGGGTTGTCTTATTTTCATCTGCTTCAAAATGTGGGATGTTGGCTCTGGTCAGATCTGACTTCAGTGCCTTACATCAGAGTATTGGATCGGAGAGGTTTGACTCCTCCCTTACCCACAATTCCCTCCTCAGCTGATTTACCTCAGACTGACTTTGCTGACTGAGTTCCAATGGTCTCTAGTAATCGTAGGAAGGAATGAAGAAAAAGGGATATTGTACATTCCACTATGGAGCAAAGTGGAACAAGAGACAGGCAGGGTCCCAACAAGGTCTGATCGAGCCCCAGCAGATGAAAAATGACAATTTTGAAGGGGGAAGGAGGGAGGGGAGTTGAACTAGATGGAAATAAGACAACACATATCTATCATTATGGTAAGTACATAACTTTCGTATCTGATGTTGTCTATTTTTGTCCGATTCAACATGTGGGACAGATTCCCAAGCTACCCAAACGGGGCTTTGTGTGGACTCAAGAAAGTACCTTCTCGAGAATGTCATTGTCAAAGGATGTGCAAATTCTAGACTGCACAACAAACTTATAATGAGATATAAAGGTATGAGCTGTAGACCAAGTCACTACTGCACATATATCACTGACAGATCATAGGAAGTTACTAGGCTATAAGCCCTGAGGCCCTTACAAGCCTAGCCAAGAATTTAGCCCATGATCCAACAAGTTAGCACCCTATGCCACTGTCCAGCAGAGAGACAGGTGGAATCCCAGGGGTGTATTTTCTGTTCCCCATCCAGTTTGTGCTTAAAAAGGTTTAATGAGGTACTCTGCTTTACGTGGAGAGGGAGTCTATTCCACAAAAGTGGGAGTCTCTGGGACACAAATCTATCCCAACAGTGAGTCCTATTGATGTCACAGACCAGGTTGAGTTAGCTAGTGCGGGTTACTTGAATGGAGTTTGACTTGCGAATATGCAGCAGTCCCATCAGGGCAGGGTCTGAGATTGCTTTGTATGCCAGACAGAAGTCACCTCTGAGGAATCAAAATCAAGGAATCTCTGGGCATTTGTGTTTTGGCATGAGTATTTCTTCCAATCTATGTTTGGATAGTTAAAGTCACCCAGGATCAAGATAAAAGGTTGAATCTTGATAGATTCGAAGAGGTCTAGATAGGAGGAGTGGGCTTCTTGAGTCAGAGTTGCAGGCCTATGGCTAGCTATGATTTGAATAGGGTTCTTGCCAATAGTTAACTGCACCTGGAGTGTTTCCTGAGTATCATACCATCTGACCAGCCTAGAGGTGTGTATGTCTTTTATATATATTGCAGCTCCACCTCCTTTTGTTTTGCTGCCCATGGTTTGGGGTCTGAATGAATGATAGGATGAGTAACCTGGTATGGCTGGGGTGCTCTCTGCAGCTTTTAACCAGGTTTCTGTGACTGCACAAATGTCAGCTTCTTCCAGGGTTAGGAATGCTTGCAGAGAGTGCAGTTTCCTGTTTGGACTCACTAGCGTTCAGCAGTATGACCTTTAATTTACATTTTGATGAAATTTTCATGTTGGTAGTTTTGACCTCATGGCATTGCCTAAAAATGCTCTATAGGGGAGGCAAGAGCCTTTGCCAAGAGCCTGAAGCCCAAGGGAGACAGATGCAGGCCATCTCTGGCAAAGCATCGTGGTTTGTCAATCATGTCATCCCAAGCTGTCAGGTATTGGATCCCCTTGGAATGACACCAGAAACTAAGCCAATTGTTAAAGTCAATAATTTTCTCTTTGTAATGAGGCATCATTCTGGGTGATGGTAGAATGCTGCTAAGGTTAGAAATATACTTGCCTGGGACACATACTCAGCGAGCATGATCATGTCTCTCCTTATATAGTCCAGGTACTTACGCCTCAAGTCATTCACTCCAACATGGACTATGACAGAGTCATAACAGTACCTGTTGAGAGACTTGAGTGCATTAGTGAAATGGCAGATTCTGGCAACCGACAAACAACTAACCATGACTTTCTCATTATCTAGCCTGGTGAGGGGCACATCTGTGCGTCACACAATGGAGTCTCCTATGACTAATATGTTGATATGTTGAGTTTATGTTTAGGCCTTAGTGGCTGTGGGACACAGGTGTGTGGACTATGTGTGGTGTGTGGTGTGGTGGGCCGTGGAGTTCACGTGTGTTTATGCCTTGGGGGTATGCTTTTGTTGAGGACCTCAACATATGTGGGGGTGTCGTGTAGGTGTGGGTGGTGTTTGAGGTGTGGTGTTCATATTGCCAACCTTCTCAGTGCCAGATATACTGGTTTGTGGGGGAGAGAGCAATGACACTTTGTAAATGCTGTTGAAGCTGCCATTGCTCTTGTACAGTGAGCCTAAGGTTTAGACTATAAAGACAGCCCATTTGTGTTATAAACAAAACAAAAATGCAATCTTCTAGTCATCTGGAAAGTGTAACTTTTGGCACATGCTGTCCTAGCTTTGACTTGGAAAAGGATATAAGTAACTGGTCTTTAGTACAGAGTAAATAGAACCTGAGTTGTCTATGGACATCTAAGGTATGAAGGGTGTATTCTCCCTTATTAGGAAAGTTTGGAAAGAATACCGGCAAATTAATTTGTTGGCTTAGGTTATATTTTGATGCCACCTTGGGAAGGAAGGAGGGATTCACCCCTCTACTCGTCACTCATTAGACCCATTATAGAGTACAACGCCCCTTTTGGACTGTACCTCACAAGACATCTGCAGCAGCTGGAAAGGCCACAGAAGTACCTCACAAAGAGGATTACTGGCCTCAAACAAATGCCCTACACTGACCGCCTCAAAAAACTCCAGCTTTATTCCGTAGCATATCGCCTACTCCGAGGTGATCTCTGCCTAACACATAAAGCTATGTCAAACCCAGAGCTGTTAGACATGCTACACCTAAAGAAATCCCAATCCGTCCGAGCTACACGTTCTAGGGACCTAAACCTTGTCACCATAATAAACAGGACACGCTGGAGGGATAGATTCCTGTCCCAGAGATTTCCTATACTCTGGAACAAGCTACCCATGTATGTCAAGCAAAGTTCTTAATTCAACAAAAATCTTGATGAGTGGATGGGAAATAGGAAATACACCCCAGGGATCACTTCTGTGTCTCTGCTGGACAGTGGCACAGGGAAATAACTTTCTTGGGTGGCATAAGCTATGGAATCTTGCTGGCTAGGCTTACATAGGCCCTTGGGTCGATAGCCTAGTGCCTACCTATGAACTGTCCTTGTGGGAAATAAGGAAGGGTATTTTTCATGAAAGTGCATGTAGTTCCAAAACTCATTTGCTGATGTAATGGCAAAAAGTTTTCCAAGAAAGAAATTTTAAATCTACCGAGGCTGCGAGTTCAAAGAGTTTTGGGGTCAAAGACTGAAGTAAAACTGTGATATCCCAAGGACAGACTGGATGTCCCATGTAAAAACTTTTAATGTATAATAACTGGGACCTCCTATAAAAAATTCAGAAAGGAAATCCAGAATTGCTAGTAGAAGGGATGAAAAAGGGTCTAATCCCTTTGAGGATGCCCAGCCAGAAATTTTTTTCCATTTGTTTTTGTAAGTCTATTTGGTTAGTTCCTTCTAAGAAGAAATTATGTGGATTACGAGGGAAGAAAGCCTGGTGTTTCTGGTTATTGTTAAAATTGGAGAAACCATGGGGTTAATTTTTAGGGACTGGAGATCTGGTAGAGGCATCCTGTGAAGGTGAATACGGAGATCTAGGGTGGGATCCAAAACAAATGGTAGGTGCAGTAGATGAGGGCAAAGAATGGGGAATCATACCTGCTGAAGTCAAAAGGGAGTAATGAGGATTATCCTGGTCTTGCACTTAATGGTTTTCTGAATGAACTTTGTGAGAAGAGAATTGGTGAAAATGTATGAGAGACCTAGGGACCAAAGAAAGAGGTAATTGTCTCCCTTTACTCTTCCCTCATTAGGCCAATCATCAAGTACAATACCCTTTTTGGCATGTACCTCACTACACACCTGCAACAACTGGAGAGGCCGCAAAAGTACCTCACAAAGAGGATCCAAGGCCTTAAACACTTGTCCTATTTAGACAGACTCAAAAAACTCCCAACTATTCTCTGTCTAATATCGCCTACTTAGAGGCAATCTCTGCTCATCTTATAAAGCCATGTCTGACCCAGCTCTGTTAGAAATGCTACATCTAAAGAAATCCCAATCCCTCCGCACCACACACTCCAGAGACCGTAACCTCATTACCACAATCAACAGAATGTGCTGGAGGGACAGGTTCATAGCCCAGAGACTGCCCATGCTATGGAATAGACTTCCCATACATGTCAAACAGAGTACCTCACTGGCCCTCTTCAACAGAAATCTTGATGAGTGGATGGGAAATAGAAAATTCACCCCGGGATCACTCCAGTGGCTCTACTCAACAGAGGCACTGGAAACTAAGGTCAGGTGGCACGATGCCAGGGTAATTCTATGGGTTAGGCTTGTAAAGGCTCCAGGGCCATTAGCCTAGTACACACCTATGAACCTATAACAATGGACCACAGCATCTCTCAGTGACTGTCCCTGTGCAGGAATGAGGGCAAAATAACTTCTGCCATTTACTGTTGAGAGGGCAAGCAAACAGGTCACAGCAAGGTTGGCTGAAAAAAATAAAATAAAAAGAAGTTATGTACTCGCCATAATGCTCCATCTGTTTTCATTTTTCCTCAACTGTTGGCTTTGTATCTGACTTGGCTGTTACTTCAGCTTGTAGCCACCAAAAAGCTCTCAAGCTCCTCCTTTACCTATAATGCACCAACCCCTAACATACCTCAGATCTCATTTGTTGTTTGACAAAGTAGGAAGTACTATTATAGAACTCCTAACAGAAGAAGCCATATTTGGAGCTCAACATGAAGGACAGTGGTGTCCTTATAAACTTTCATTCATCCAGAAATCAATTGTGAAAAAGGTTGGGTCTCAGTACATGGGGAGTTATGATATCATGTTGAAGACTGCCCCTAAAAATTCTAAAGTTTGAGTTGGTTGTAACGGAGACTTCTTGTAATTTATGGTTATTCCCCAGATGAGAAAAAAATCTGAAGAATGTGATCTCTTGCTCTCGTTAGTAGATGCCTAGTGGGGGTGGTAATGAGCCAGTCATCTAGATATGGAAACACACTGAATTCTTGCAATCTCAAATGAGCTGCTCCCACTGATGCGCATTTGGTGAACACCCTGGGGGCTGTGGTAAGGGCAAAGGGCAGTGCTCTGAATTAATAGGGAGTGTCTTCCAGCTGGAAGAGTTAAGTACCCTCTGGATTGTCTATTCATCTTTTATGTGACAGTACACATCCTGAAGGTCTACTCAGCACATCCAGTTGTCCTTGGGCAGGAATAGTAGGATGCACTGAATCCTGACCATCCAAAACTTTGTTTGGCGAACTGACTTGTTCAAAATGCTGAGATCCAAAATTGGTTTCTAGTCCCCTGTTGTCCTTTGGCACTAAAAAGAATCTTGAGTTAAGTTCCGGATTCTAAATGGTCTGGTGGGACCTCCTGGATGACTCTAAGAGCTTTTGTATTTCTAGTGCTGCTGCTTTCCTCTGATTGGGTAAGACATCATGAATTTTGCATACAGTTGGAGGTGGAAGAGAAAAGGCAATTATATAACCTCTGTAAATAATCCTCTGCACACAAGTATCTCTTGTTATCTCTAGCCAGGCTCTCTGGTGCAGGGATAGTTGATCCCCCGATTGCCTCCAGACGTAGACAATAGCACCTCCTTTCAGGAGTGCTGGTAGGGTCCCATCAGAGAAAGAATTTTTGAACCCCTGGTTTTGCAGGCCTCCTCTCCCATGGGGGCATCATCGTCCATTAGAGTTCTGCCTTCTGCCTCCAGTGAATTATCTCCATGTGTGTCCTGGAAAGGATCCTGGGACTTTCTGAAGCCCATCTTCTGACCCCCTCATTGATTCCTAGAAAAAGATCTTTGAGGGGTTGAAAAACATACACCCACTGCAGAGAGGGTCTTTCCATCCTTCTCACACCTGGAGTGTGTGTTCACGTTTGGGCCAAACAATGAACTGCCGTCAAAGCATGCATTGATGAATGAGGACTTGAAAGGCTCCGCAAAATCACATAAGCACACCCAGGCATGCCTCCTAATGGATATGCCTGAAACCACTGGCCTTGAGGCCCCTTCGGCTGAATGCGAGATTAGCCTCATGGATGAATTTGAAATGGATTGAATGGTAGCCAGCTGAGAGGCCATAGAAGATTGAGCCTCAGCAATAGTTTCTTGATCAAGTCCCTTTGTGCCAAATAGTTCAGCGACCTAAGAGCAAATGTTACTGATGTGTAAACATGCTTCTCAAATCTGTCCATTGCCCCAGACTCCATGATAGGGGGATGAAAAAATGAACTTTGTTCAGCAAGTTCCTTCTTGGTGGCTGCTGCCATGACCATGGCATCCACTGGCACACCCTTACTCCAGACTTCCTTCCCGACAGGTGGAGCCAGAATCTGATCTGGCCTCTTAGGGACTGGCTCAAATGAGTCAAGTTCCTTCCACACCTGCCTACGGACCAAATTAATGAGCTCATTGGCAGCACAGAGTAACCCAGGAGGTAGATGGGCCAGCTCCAAAAGCTTCCAGAAATGTGGATTCCTTTGGTGAATGGTTGCTGGAGGACCAATCACCTCTCTGCTTAAGGATCTTGAGAATGTCTCCAAATGACACGTTTTCCAGAGGTGATTGTGAGGACTCTTCTCCTTCACCAAAATCAGTATCCAAGTGATTGACTCTTGCAGAGAGACCAAGTCCCTCCTCTTGCAGTTCCTCTTCCAAGGGATTTCCTCAGTGGGATGTTCTGGTGAAGTGTCAGAAGGTACCGTAAGACCCTGGTGGGTGGTCTGGATGCCTTGAGCTGGCTGTCCCTGTGGCATAGAATGATGTGGCTCTAGGTGCAGAGACATCTGGGAACTAGACTGGAGATCTGAAGGGGCTGGATTTGTCCATCCTGTCAGAACAGAAAACACCCTTTTCACAACCCTGAAAGCAGATCACTCTGGAGAGAAAGAAGACAGCTGCTCTAAGTAGGCAGGCTTCTGGATCACTGCTTCCCTCTGACCAAACAGCAACCTCCTCGAGGTGAAAGTCAGAGCCGAGCTATCCAATGACAAAGCTCAGAGGGACAGAAATGGCTCCAAAAACCTTGGAGTCAACTCCAATGCCTCGCAGCTTCATCTCAGAGAGTCATCTGGATCTGAAGAAGTCGGAGCTTGTGCACTCAGAGTAATCTTCAGATCTGAGCAAGATGGACCTGGAAGATCCAGTAACTCAAACAAAAGGTGGGATCAGAGAAGGAGGAGGGAATGGTGGTGTAACAGATGGAGATGTTCCCTGACCCAAGGGGATAGGAGGATCACCCATCTATATCTGTGCCGAGAGGAATCTCCTCATCATTCTGTCTACATCTTCCTCAGTTAGACTTCTGGATGAATGAGATGAGGCAAGGGATGGTGACCTGAAATGACATCTCTCCAGAAAGGGGAGGGGAACCCTAGAAGACACTGGACTCAAGGATGGGGAATATTTTGTTCTTGGTAGTATCTTTGGATCCAAAGTGCTTGGGAGGGGATCTGAGCAGATTTCGGATCTGGTCTCATTTTTTCTTCAGAAGTTCTGAGGAAAGAGTTGAAGAACTGGATATTCTTGGAGACTTAATTAAGATCTCTTTAGTTTTACTCTTGGGGGAATAAGCCCCAGCTATACTCTCTCCAAAAGAAGATGGAAGCAATCCCTTTAAAATGAAATTTTCCTATCTTCTATGGCCCTATGATTGAAATTTGTGCAGACAGAACAATCTTCTTGTAAATGTTGAGGGCCTAAACAATAAACAGAAAGGGTGGGTATCTGCAAATGGTAACTTATGCCCAAACTTTTGACATTTTTTGAAGCCGGCAGGTCCTTTATCAGACATGATGACTCGAGACAGAAAAAAGTGATAGCTGAAAGTTTTTTTTTTAATGTAATACAGGGAAAAAAGTAATACCAGCAATGGTACAAAGAACTACACTAATCTGTACTACAGAAAGAGAAACTTGTACATTATAAGAAAAAAATACCAACTACGGTATAAGAGAATTACACTTAGTGTAAAGGGTATGGGAAAATATATTTACATGTTAAAGAAAAGAGAAACTAACAAGAAAAAAGTACTTACCTCTATACAAGCTGGAGAGCTTAGGTTGACCACGTCTTTTGTGAAAAGCAGCAAAAGAGATCTGAGGTACATTAGGGGCTGGTGCATTATGGGTAAGTGAGCTGTTCGAGAGCTTTTCGGTAGCCATGAGCTAAAGTGAGGGCTGAGTGGGATCCAAGGATTAGATCCAAATCCAACAGTTGAGGACAGAATAAAAATTGCCAACATCAGGTTCTCTGTTACACCTGTTTGCTTGAGACACAACTTGTGAGGCAATAGCATAGACCTGCTTAACCTGTCTGTTAGTATACTGGACATCCCAGGAATGTGCATTGCTACCAGAAAGCAGTTTGAAGCCATCACCCACTGCCAAACCTGCATGGTTTCCCAGCAAAGAGGGTACCAACATGTTCCCAGGAGCAGCCTTAGGTCAACTGGTGCCCTAGCAAAAGGGCTCCACGGTGCCCCCACCACATCATCCGGCACCCCCATCCTTATGTACCTACCCCAAATAAATATTGGAAAAGTGCCCCTGCTAGAACAGCACCCAAGGCGGCTACCTAGTTGGCCTATGCCTAAGACCGGCTATGCATGCTCCACATTGTTTGTTGATGTAGCAGACCACAGACACATTACCAGACTGAATGGAAATCACATACTTGGGTAGACGGTCCTGAAAAGCCTGCAATGACAGAAGGACTGCTCTCATCTCCAAGACAATGATGTGAAGTTTGGTCTCTGTTGATGACCACATCCCTTGAGCGATCTTCCCTTCAAAATGCCTCCTCCCATCCTACAAAGGAGGTATCCATGGTGACTGTGGCCTTGGAAGCGAGTGAACAAAAAAAAATCTGCCCAGTACAACTGACTGGGGCATAATCCAACAATTTATGTGATTCTTGCATATCTGCGTAAGTCTGACTCTGGTGTGAAGGGGTGAAATATCTATGATCTTTGTACTACTAATGCCCACTGTAGGACTCTCAAGTGATATCTGGATAATGGAACTAATATAATAGAAGAGGCCATCGGCCCTGTGTGTGGTTGAGGCTGTTGCATCACTTGAGAAGCTACGGACCTTAATGAGTTGACTCTTGCAACAGGAACTTTCACAATTTGTTGGGCAGTGTCTATCTGGCAACCTATAAATTCTATGCTCTAAGAGGGAGGCATTTTGCTTTTCTTGCAATTGATTGATATTTCCAACCGTTTTAGAGACACAAGATATGACTGGTGCTGCAATAGTAGATCCTTGGAGATGGCAGTTAAGAGCCAATTGTCTAAATACGGGAAGATCTGGATCCCTTGCAGCTGGAGATGAGCTGTTACAACTGGCATCACGTTGGTGAACACTCAGGGGGCTCCGGTGAGACTGAATGGCAGTGCTCTGAACTGGTAGTAGCTGTCTTCCAGCTGGAAAAAGTGAAACCTCCTGGACTGCCTCTATATCTTTTTCTGACATCCTGAAGATTGATACAGCACATCTAATTGTCTTTTCTCAGCAGAAGTAGAATGGACTGAACCATGACTATCCAGAATTTTGTCTGTTTAACATATTGATTTAGATTGCTTAGGTACAATATTGGTCTAAGGTCTCCTGTCATTTTTGAAAGTGAAAAGAATGTGGAACAGACTCTGGTTTCTAACTGGTCTTGGGGTACTGGCTTGATGACTCTTTTGTTTAGCAACTTTGATACCTCCATTTCTGCAAATTCCAACTGATCAGGTGGAGTATCAGGAATCTTTAATCTTTTTGGAGAGAAGAAAGGAAAATGGGTATTGTATAGCCTCTGCTGATAATCCTTAACACCTATGAATTGGATGTTATGGTTTGTCAGGCTAAAGGGTGTAAGGAGAAATATCCTCAGACTGCCTCCGCAGTGCAGCAGTCAGGCAAGCATCCAGGGACACTGATAAGGTTTCTCAGTGAAGGGCTCATGGAATCCTTGATTTTGTGGTCTGCCTCTGCCTCATGGGTGGCATCCACTAGGATTGCCTCCTCCTTTGCCTTGGGGAGGTCTATCTCCAGGAGTGTCCTGGTGAAAATCTTGGGACTTTTTGAGCCACATTTTCTTACCTCCTCTCTGATTCCTAGAAAAGGATCTTTAAGGAATAGAAAAATGTGTTCCCATGACAGACAAGGTCTTGTTGCCCTGTTCACTCCAGGTAAGCATTTCGTTCACCTTCAGGCCAAACAAGGTGGAAGCATCATTGGGGTATTTATAAAGAATGCCTTGAAGCTCTCAGAAAAATCATATAGCCGCATCCAGGCATGGCTTCACATGGTAATATCTGTGCTGGCTGCAGATGTACTATCAGCTGCGTTAGACAGCAGTTTCATGGCCACATTTGTGGAAGATTGTAGGGTAGTCATTTGGGTATCCACAGCCTGGAGAACTGACTCAGCTAATGCAGCTGAGGAAAAACTACCTCTATTAGTAAAGTTGGTAGCTTTCCTAACTCCAAAGGAGGTTGGCTCCAAGGAGGACCTTACAGCCAAGATATCTAGAGCCAAGTCACCGAGGGGAGAGATGGCTCCAAAAACTTTGGAGTTGACTCCACTGTCAGGGCCCCAACTCCAACACTCTGGCACTGGAACTCTTCCTGACCTGAAGGCAACGCTGTTGGGAAGTGAGGGAAGAGGTATCAGATCAGACGCTAGTGCATTGGAGGGGTTCAGAACCATATGTGTCAGCTCCAACAAGGGAGACAGTGTCAGATCTAGTATGAACAGTGCCGATGGCCCTAATCCCAGTCCTCTCCTCAGGGATGGGGCCAAGAGGAACGTCAGCTGAATCTGTGTCCTCAGAAATTTCCTCAGCATATGGCTGGCACCCATTTCGGTTAGGCTTTTAGTTGACTGTCCAGGCTTACAGACAGAGGTCTTGAAGGTAGCTTTTGAAGTACTGAAGAATGAAGGCTGGCAATGATTGACCCCAGGAGAAAAAGAAGGTTTCGGAGAGGGAGTTTGGATCTTGGCTGCAGTTGGATCGGACTCTCTCAACAACTTAGGTGCTGGACCTGGAATAGCACTTGGATCCGGAAACCTTTTCTTTGGTTTCTCTACCCTTTCTTTTTGCCTCTTCTCAATCTGTTTTTCTTTGTGTTTCCTCTCTAGATTTCTGTCTTTCTCTTTCTTTCTCTCTATCATCATTCTCCTCTTTTTTTCAGAAGAAACAGAGGTGGAAGGTGCTGTGGATTCAGTGGACAGTTTGGATCCTGTCTGAGGGGGAGGAAGTGCCTTAAAAATAAGTTATTTCTTTGTGTTCTGAAGAACTCTGGTATCAAAGGCAGCACAGATATTATGTAGCCTTGTAAGTGGGAAGGACCTAGGAAATACACAGAAAGGGAATGGGGGTCTTGTGGGGGTATTTTGTGTCTACAGTCTGAACACTTATTGAAACCTGTGGATTTTTCAGATATCAGAAAAACTTTTTTAACACAAGGAAAAATTCTAACAATACAGTGCTAGCAACCATTCTGAATCCTATTAAATCGATATGCATTTAGAAAAGAGAAGAGTAAGACAATAACATCCTTACTTATCTAATCTACTGTTCTAATACTAATTTACTTAACTACTAAAGTTATTTAGCAAGCCTAAGTAGCTACATATACTAATCCTAAATTGACAACTATCTTATGGGGAGGAGTAAGCAGAGAATCAAAAAATGACCATAATTTATTGTGAAAAAGGTGGAGCTCTCAACAAATATGTCTGGTTTGGCAGGAGGCAAATGTTCAAAACAAGAGGCCAGCACCAAAGTGGTGTGGCCTCTTGTTTTGAACATTTGCATTCAGTTTGGCCATTTGCACTTGTTGTACTTGCGAGCGTTTTTTTGGGCTTGGCAGGAGGCAAACAAGATCTGAGGTAAGTCAGCTAAGAGGAGGGAATTTGGGGTATGGGAGGATTAAAAGCTCTTGGATCAAGTACTCTGGTATAAGGCATCGAGGTTGGATCCTACATGCTGAATCAGGCAAAAATAGACAACACTAGATCTAGATGTTCTTCACACTCTTTGGATTTCTAGCAGAAGATCTCAGCTGGGTTTTGAACTTGATCCCAATGACCATGAGTATTTTCTCTTCTTCCCATTACTGAGCAATTTTTCTTTCAACTGGTGTCCAAAGGGGGAGGACCCATCAAAGGGAGCACTGTCAAAAGATGCTTTAAAGTTATTATTGAATCCACAAAGTCTGATCCAGGCCTACCTCCTCAGCATGATCTTGCTGCTGCATCCGCCACAATGCTATCAATAAAGTTATTACAACATCACTATTTGTATATTATTGTATTATGAATATTATAATAGTTTGCCTATAATGTCATTACTTTTTGGATTCATGTTTACTGCAAAATACGTTCTTATTTGACTTCTGGAACCTTTGCCACATGTATAGCACTATTTAAACCCTGATGTCTTGTCCTTGGTGCTAAAGGGATGATCACAAAACAACTGACTTTCTAACTATACTGAGACAAACTGCTAAGTGTACATTAAGTAGATTCAGCACAGTAACTCCCTAACTAACTGTAATATTGGAACGAAAAAAGTCAAATAACAGTTGAGCACAACATCAATCAAGTGAAAAGCAATAGCCAAATCACAGTATAACAAATTAGAAGTTATGTACCTACCATAACGTTCCATGTTAGTTGTCTTCTCTCGCCTTCTTTCTTGCTGGATGGGTTCGGAGCCGATCCTCGGCTCCGACTCGGCACTTGCTTTAGCTTAGGAACTCCTTTTACCAGCTCGAGGCAACCCTATATCCCATGATGCAAGGCGGAACTACCTCAGATCTCGTTTGGCAGCTAACCTACCCTGCTAAAGACTATCCTAACATAATTAGGAACACAAGTTCCTAATAGAAGTCCTCATATGAAGGCTCCGGAGGAAACAACCTAATAGGAACTGTTCAAGATCTGTCCAGGCCAGGGGGAAGGAGGGAGGGACGCAAGAAAGAAGGGGAGAGAAGACAACTAACATGGAACGTTATGGTAGGTACATAACTTCTAAATGTTAAGTTGTCAATCTCGCCTTCATTCTTGCTGGATGGGACCGCGTCCCTAACACCTGTATCCCGGGTGGCTCAATGGAACAGACTCTTGAGAACTGTGGAACCAAAACTGGCCCTATCTCTGGAGGCCAAGTCCAACTTGTAATGAGAGACAAAGGTATGGGGAGTAGCCCAAGTAGCTGCTGCACAAATGGTATCAAGTGGGTAGTCTATCCTGAAAAGCTGCAGAAGTGGATAGACTCCTGGTTGAGTGTGCTTTTGGCTTAGAAGATAGCTGTTTGCCTCTGAGAGAGTACACATAGGAAATAGTGGAAGTCAACCATCTGGATAAGGTCACTTTAGATACTGGAAGACCTATCCTGTTTTCTGCATAGGAGACAAATAATTGGTCCGATTTTCTGAATTGTTTAGTTCTATGCAAATAGTACCTGAGCTGATGATGGACATCCAAAAAATGCAGTTTCTGTTCAGCTCTGTTGGAATAGTTTGGGAAAAAGACTGGTAGGTCTACAGATTGGTTAATGTTGTTTTGAGATACGACTTTGGGGAGAAAGGAAGGGTTAGTTCTTAATGACACCCTGTCCTTATGAAAAACCAAATAAGGAGAACGAATGCAGAGAGCTTGAATCTTGGAAACCCTTCTTGCAGAAGTGACAGCCAGTAAAAATATAGTTTTCCAGGTCAATAACTTCAAAGAACATGAAGCAGACGGTTCGAAGGGAGGTAGTATCAAGGATGTTAACATTAAGTTTAGATCCCATTGCGGAGGAGGATGCTTTATAGGTGGTTTTAGGAGAAAAACTCCTCTCAGAAAGGCCTTGCATAACCTATGAGACATAATGTTATTGTCATGCAAGCCAACATGATACTTGGAAATAGCAGCCAGTTGTACTTTGACTGTAGATGACGAGGATCCTGAATGAAAAACCTCCGCCAGGAAATCTAAAACCGAATGTACAGGAGCAGTAAAGGGTCAATATTTTTGGAATTTGCCCAAATAGAAAACGTCGCCACTTGCTAGCATAAACAGTCCTAGTGGACGACTTCAAGGAAGACACTAAAATGTCTCTGACTGAGTCCGAAATCATCAGTAGCCTGGCTAGGGTAGGAAGTGGCGCAACCAAGCAGTGAGGTTGAGAGAATGAATGGCCGGTGCTGCTGACCCGACTGGTGGATCAAGAGATCCGGAACTGGGTCCAGATGCCAGGGCTGCACCAGAAGGTGACGATGCAGAGACGGAAACCAAATTTGTCGAGGCCAATAAGGGGCAATGAGGATCAACTTGGCTCTCAAAGCGGTGGCTTTCTGAATGACTTGTGGAATCAAGGGAAAGGAGGAAAAGCGTGCAGAAGTCCCCGGGGCCAATCCTGGGTTAGAGAGTCTCTCAGGGGTTGGCCTGGAAGGGGAAAAGAGTGAAGAAATCGGGGCACTTGTTGTTTTGAGGTAGCAAAAGATCGCAACAAGGTGCCCACTTCAGAAAAATCTGATCCACTACAGATTGATTGAGAGACCACTCGTGAGGCATCAGAATGGATCTGCTCAGCCTGTCCGCTAACAGGTTGGACCTGCGGGGATGTGCGTTGCTATCAGAAACCGTTGAGAAGAGATCGCCCATTGCCAAAGTCTGAGAGCTTCTCGACATAGCGGATAGGACCTGGTCCCGCCCTGTTTGTTGATGTACCAGACTACGGACATGTTGTCCGTTTGTACTGCAATAGTCCCGTGGGAAGAAAGTCGTTGAGGGCTTGCAGCGTTAAAAGCACTGCTCTCATCTCCAGGACATTTATGTGCAGATGGTATTCTATGGGTTGCCACGTCCGTGGACCATCCTGCCCTGATAATGCCCCCGCCCGATCAGAGAGGCATCCGTAGTGACTGTGGCAACTGGAGGAGGGAATAAAGGGTCGGCCCTGATGAAGAAGAGGGAAGATATCCACCAGTTCAGATGAGCTCGGCACGACTGTGTTACCAAGATTTCGTGCCTCATCGGAGACTGTGGTACGACCACTGCGTGAATAACATCCACTGCAGAAGGCGCATGTGGGCGGGCCAGTGGTAGAAGAACAATGGCCGCAGCCATAAGACCTAGAACCTTCAGTATAAATCTGGCTTTGATCTTGTTGCTTTGCAATAGAAGCGAGCAATTTTGGATGTCCAGAATTCTTTGATCTGTTAGTCTGGCTAACATTTTGACGGTGTTTAATTCTGCGCCTACAAAGGTGATAGATTGGCAAGGCAGCAGAGAAGATTTTTCGAAATTTACTGAAATTCCCAAACTCCTGCAAAGCTGTAGAGTGTAGTCTCTGGACTGAAGAAGCTGACACTTGGTGGTGGCGGAGAGGAGCCAGTCGTCCAAATAGGAAACACCTGGAATCCTTGGCGTCTCAGATGAGCTGTGACCACTGCCATGCATTTGGTAAACACTCTGGGGGCTGAAGTGAGGCCAAAGGGCAGTGCTCTGAATTGGTAATGACTGGTCCCTAGCAGCGGAGAAACCTTCTGGGCGTCTGTGAATCTTTATGTGATAGTATGCATCCTGAAGGTCTATAGACCACATCCAGTTGTCCTTGCCCAGAAAGGGGAGAATGGACTGAACCATGACCATCCGAATCTTGCCTTCTTGACAAATCTGTTCCAGATTGCTCAGGTCTAATATTGGTCTCCAATCTCCCGTCCTTTTGGGGACCAAAAAGAATCTCGAGTAGATGCCAGATCCTACCTGGTCTGCCGGCACAGTCTGGACGGCTCTTTTTTCTAGGAGCTTTGAAACCTCCTGTTCTGCCAAATCCCTTTGACCGGGTGAGATGTCTGGAAGGGATTGTTGAGGTACGGGATACCTTTCAAAGGGATTTTGTAACCCTCGGATATGATCGACTGTACCCACATCTCTTGAGATAGGGATTGCCAGGCTACTGGGTACAGCAAAATCTTTCCCCCAACTGCCTCCAAGGGTGGACAGTCGGGCAACACCTCAGGGGTGCTGAAAGGGCTTCTCAGGAAGAGACTCCCTGTTGCCCTGGTTCTGAGGACCCCTGCCTCTAGGCGGCGTCTATTATTGTTACCCCTCTGCCTCTGGGGTAAACTGACCACGTGTGTCGGTGTAGCTCCTTGGGCTTTACGGAACCACATCTTCCCCCTTCTGACCCTTGGGGTATGGTCTAGAAGGAGTGGAAAACTGGACTCCAACGGCAGAAAGAGTTTTACCGTCCTGCTCACACCTGGTCAAGGTATCCTTCACCTGAGGTCCGAACAAAGCCGAACCATTAAAGGGGTATTAGTGAAGGGCGCCTTAAAGGGTCCGCAAAATTACAAAGCCGCATCCATGCTTGGCGTCTAAGAGCAACTCCTGTGCCTGCGGCCCTGCTCGCTCCATCGGCCGCATAGGATATGAGCCGCATGGAGGAGTTAGATATGGAATTCAGGATTGCTAGCTGCGAGGCAATCTTTTCCTGAGCCCCAGCAGCAGAAGGATCCTGGACTACTTCACCCAGTTCCTTGAGAACATCTCGTTGAAGCCTGGTGAAGTGACAAAGATAATTCAGCGCGCATAGCAAAGGTCGCTGAAGAAAACATCTGCTTTCCATACCTGTCCATGGTTCTAGAATCCTTGTTAGGAGGATGGACAGGTACTGAAGGATCCGCCAGTTCCTTCTTAGTGGCCGCCACCACCATAGCATCCACAGAGACACCCTTGGAAAGGAACTGTTTGTCCGAAGGGGCCGTGATGAATTTGGATGGTCTCCTGGGGACAGGTTCCACAGAATCTGGAGCCGCCCACGCCTTCCGAGCCACTACCTGCATAAGTGGGTGAAGGCGGAGACACCAGGAGGTGGAGGGTCGGGATCCAAAGCCTCCAGGTATACCGATTCATCCTCGGAGGGGTCAATAGAGGCCAATTCCCCTCTGTTTGAGGAGCTCAAGGATGTCTGAAAAGGAGACATCCTCAGAGGGGACCGTGGGAACCCTCCGACTCATCTAAGTCGGATCGATTCTCAGAGCTGTGTGTCCTTTAGCCTTGAGGGGTCCCTCAAGGATGTCTGAAGAAGGAGACATCCTCAAGAGGCTGGATCAGTTTTGTGAGTTATGTCGGGGAATCTTTTAATCTTTTGGAGAGAAGAAAGCAAATGGGTATTGTATAGCCTCTGCTGATAATCCTTAACACCTATGAATTGGATAAGTTATGGTTTGTCAGGCTAAAGGGTGTAAGGAGAAATATCCTCAGGCTGCCTCCGCAGTGCAGCAGTCAGGCAAGCATCCAGGGACACTGATAAGGTTTCTCAGTGAAGGGCTCATGGAATCCTTGATTTTGTGGTCTGCCTCATGCCTCATGGGTGGCATCCACTAGGATTGCCTCCTTTGCCTGGGAGGTCTATCTCCAGGAGTGTTCTGGTGAAAATCTTGGGATCTTTTTGAGCCACATTTTCTTTACCTCCTCTCTGATTCCTAGAAAAGGATCTTTAAGGAATAGAAAAATGTGTTCCCACTTGACAGACAAGGTCTTGTTGCCCTGTTCACTCCAGGTAAGCATTTCGTTCACCTTCAGGCCAAACAAAGGTGGAAGCATCATTGGGTATTTATAAAGAATGCCTTGAAGCTCTCAGAAAAATCATATAGCCGCATCCAGACATGGCTTCACATGGTAACATCTGTGCTGGCTGCAGCAGATGTACCATCAGCTTTCAAGTAGACAGCATGATTTGCATGGCCACATTTGGCTGGAAGATTGTAGGAGTAGTCAATTTTGGGTATCCACAGCCTGGAGAACTGACTCAGCTAATGCAGCTGAGGAAAAACTACCTCCTATTAGTAAAGTTGGTAGCTTTCCTAACTCCAAAGGAGGTTGGCTCCAAGGAGGACCTTACAGCCAAGATATCTAGGAGCCAAGTCACCCGAGGGGAGAGATGGCTCCACAAAAACTTTGGAGTTGACTCCACTGTCAGGTTCCCCCAACTCCAACACTCTACACTGGAACTCTTCCTGACCTGAAGAACAGCGCTGTTGGGAAGTGAGGGAAGAGGTATCAGATCAGACGCTTAGTGCATTGGAGGGGTTCAGAACCATATGTGTCAGCTCCAACAAAGGGGAGACAGTGTCAGATCACAGTATGAACAGTGCCGATGGCCCTAATCCCAGTCCTCTCACTCAGGGATGGGGCCAAGAGGAACGCCAGCTGAATCTGTGTCCTCAGAAATTTCCTCAGCATATGGCTCTGGCACCCATTTCGGTTAGGAAGCTTTTTAGTTGACTGTCCAGGCTTACAGACAGAGGTCATTTGAAGGTAGCTTTTGAAGTACTTTGAAGAATGAAGGCTGGCAATAATTAGCCCCAGGAGAAAAAGAAGGTTTCGGAGAGGGAGTTTGGATCTTGGCTGCAGTTGGATCGGACTCTCTCAACAACTTAGGTGCTGGACCTGGAATAGCACTCCTGGATCCGAGAAATACTTTTCTTTGGTTTCTCTACCCACTTTTCTTTTGCCTCTTCTCAATCTGTTTTCTTTTGTGTTTCCTCTCTAGATTTCTGTCTTTCTCTTTCTTTCTCTCTATCATCATTCTCCTCTTTTTTTCAGAAGAAACAGACGTGAAAGATGCTGTACACTCATTGCAGAGTTTGGATTCTCTCTGAGGGGGAGCAAGTGCCTTAAAAATAAGTTATTTCTTTGTGTTCTGAAGAACTCTGGCATCAAAGGCAGCACAGATATTATGTAGCCTTGTAAGTGGAAGGACGAGGAAATACACAGAAAGCGGGAATGGGGGTCTTGTGGGAGGTATTTTTGTGTCTACAAGAAGTCTGAACACTTATTGAAACCTGTGGATTTTTCAGATATCAGAAAAAACTTTTTTAACACAAGGAAAAATTCCTAACAATACAGGAAAGCTAGCAACCATTCTGAATCCTATTAAATCGAGTATGCATTTAGAAAAGAGAAGAGTGAAGACAATAACAATATCCTTACTTATCTAATCTACTGTTCTAATACTAATTTACTTAACTACTAAAGTTATTTAGCAAGCCTAAGTAGCTACATATACTAATCTAAAATTGACAACTTTATCTTATGGGGAGGGGAGTAAAGCAGAGAATCAAAAATGACCATAATTTATTGTGAAAAAGGTGGAGCTCTCAACAAATATATGTCTGGTTTGGCAGGAGTGCAAATGTTGCAAAACAAGAGGCCAAAGCACCAAAGTGGTGTAATCATTCTTGTTTTGAACATTTGTATTCAGTTTGGCCATTTGCACTTGTTGTACTTGCAGCGTTTTTGGGCTTGGCAGGAGGCAAACAAGATCTGAGGCAAGTCAGCTAAGAGGAGGGAATTTGGGGTATGGGAGGATTAAAAGCTCTTGGATCAAGTACTCTGGTATAAGGCATCGAGGTTGGATCCTACATGCTGAATCAGACAAAAATAGACAACACTAGATCTATATGTTCTTCACACTCTTTGGATTTCTAGCAGAAGATCTCAGCTGGGTTTTGAACTTGATCCCAATGACCATGAGTATTTTCTCTTCTTCCCATTACTGGTGTCCAAAGGGGGAGGACCCATCAAAGGGAGCACTGTCAAAAGATGCTTTAAAGTTATTATTGAATCCACAAAGTCTGATCCAGGCCTACCTCCTCAGCATGATCTTGCTGCTGCATCCGCCACAATGCTATCAATAAAGTTATTACAACATCACTATTTGTATATTATTGTATTATGAATATTATAATAGTTTGCCTATAATGTCAGCCACTTTTTTGGATTCATGTTTTACCAAAATACTTTTCTTATTTGACTTCTGGAACCTTTGCCACATGCATAGCACTATTTAAACCCTGATGTCTTGTCCTTGCAGAAGCAAAGGGATGATCCTGCGAAAACAACTGACTTTCTAACTATACTCGAGACAAACTGCTAAGTGTACATTAAGTAGATTCAGCACAGTAACTCCCTAACTAACTGTAATATTGGAACGAAAAAAGTCAAATAACAGTTGAGCACAACATCAATCAAGTGAAAAGCAATAGCCAAATCACAGTATAACAAATTTATTTCGTAACATTAAAAGCCCTGCACTAAAGAAGGGAAAAGAAATAAAGGCCTTCTTCACCAGCCAAAATGGAACAATGTGTTGGCAATGCATGAGGAAACTAAACTAACCAAGCAGAAGTGAAAAAATTCTCTACTATCTAGAAGTCTACAATTTCTAGCTAGCTACAGAATTGTGAAACAAGGCTACTAATCTTCTACACTGGAAGCAAAAACATTACGAATAACATGGCTGAGCACTTGAGCAATGGAAGATCCGTCTAACATTTTCAAAATTAAATGCAGCCAGATAACAGAGTGGAGTGAATTATGGGAGTGAGGGAAAGAGCTCGAGCTTTGGTGAGTTTTCCAAGATGCCAAATCAGACGTGCCCATGGCTACTAATCCTTCAGTTGAATTAATTATTTGGAGAGCCTTTTTAAATGCATAAACAATTGTGTACAGTTTTTGAGATTATGAATATGATACAAGTGTGATTAATTGTTTGGATGTTACTCTATATACAATTTGAATGGTCAAAAACTTGAATCAAGAATTTATAGAAAACCAGCATTTTCAAATTTATATTTATTATATTCAAGTAGTCAGCCATACAGACAGAAAGTTAGCCTAACAAAGGCATTAACTGTTAGGATATCAAGAACTGTATAAGAAGAAGAAGCATTCTGTGAAGAGTTAACTGGCTTAACAAATGTAAGAGGATACCAAAAAGGGCTGAAGGAGATGGTTACAGAATCACTAAAGTTAAACTTATTACCACTGGAGATAAGGGCATGTGGAAATTTTACTGATGTTAAATTAGATGACAAGAGTTGATTACAGTGGGGTGATTGTTATGCCTTATTGTACTAATAACAAGACATTTAGATCTATTGTATACAAGAAATGTGAAGGTGTTAATGGGAATAATGCACAATTGAATAACTTACTAGGAAATAACCTCTGCTTATGTGTATAAAAAAAGATCAAAATATTAAATATATAATATGATAAAATCCATTAAAAAAGAGTATAAAATGCATAAATATGGTGCTTGTTCATAATGCTACTAGATACGGGAAGCTAGTAGTGTTAAAATATTCAGCCATATGAAAGAAATACATTGTCAGGCCAAATATAATTGCAACACCAATGGATCTGTGTACTTGGCCAAGTGCTAATGTTGCCCAGCATTATATGTAGGGAAAAACTGAATGGCAACTATGCTGTACAGCACCCGAGCATTTGCAGACTGGATGACATAAACACTTTATATATGAATAGGGGTTCATATGAATCCGTCGACAGCCGAAACATCGACACTTACCTCATCGACACCAAAGCATCGACCGTTCAGAACACCGACAATCCAGGTAAGCGATTTTCCCCCTTACAGGACCCATGGTAGCACTTGTTTCGCTAGTGCGACGCTATGGACAACGCAAATTCTCAACAGTCGCTACCATGGGTCCTAAGTGCTACCATGGGTCCTGTAAGGGGGAAAATCGCTTACCTGGATTGTCGGTGTTCTGAACGGTCGATGCTTTGGTGTCGATGAGGTAAGCGTCGATGTTTCGGCTGTCGACGGATTCATATGAACCCATGAATAGTGTCCAATGTGCACATTTAAAAATGTGAACATTATTAGTGTATCAGAAGGTATATCTGAATGCATCCCAGAAACAACTTTGAACAAATAATTATGAACTCTTAAAATCAATTTTAAAAAAGTTATTAGTTTATAATCTTAGAGTAATGTACCATTTAATTGTTGTGATAGGTTAAAATTAATCATGCCAGTTTAAATGAAGTATAGGTGGAATATATCAGTTCATGTATTACGTTTCTGAAGAAGGAAAAAGTCAAATTCAATAAAGAGATAAAATCACTTAACATCTGTGTGGATTATTGTGTAGGGATATAGGCTGGTGGCTTGTAATGACTGGTTTTACTAGTAACATCAATTGGCTACTGGTGAAAACATTTAATAAGTGTTAATTGACACTTAACCTTCTACCCCAAGCCTCAATACTTCCCAAACTATTTCTGCAACAATACCATTTATTGTATACTTACTCTTCCAGACATTTTGATACCCCATTTTCTAAATTTCTCCAGAATTAGTCATTTCTGTTTTGGACTGGGCAGTTTAAACTTAATGTGGAAAAATTTAAAGTACTAAATTAAAAGTTATAATGTTTTCCAGTAAAAATGATGGAGGCTGTGTGTTGTGGATTCATAGTGAAATGGAGCATGACTATGACTTAGAAAGCAAAGCATTTTCCTTAGTGGTTTTATTTTCATTTACAATAAAGGGCAGCTCTTAACTTTCCATTTTTGGAGTATGGAACACTGCCTTTTGTAGTGATGAGTGTTTTGGTAATTGTGGTATATATTTTGTCAGCTTGTTGGCAGTCTACTCAAGGAAGATTACATGACAGATTTTATCTATCTGAATGATAAGGCTGGAGAACTTTTTCAGACTCAGGTGAGGAGTGTTTCTTGTGAATGTTTAAATGTGTTGCAGCTAACATCAATGGACACGTGTCCAATATTATGATTGTTTGGAGGACTTTTTGTGGTACAGAAGAGTTTATCTGGATATTCTGAATCCAATTAATATGAATAATGCTTTGGTTTTATAATAACCAAGTTATGTATCTTTGTATTATTGTACTGTGCTTCATTTTGAATTTCTATTGGTCTTTATGAAAAAGTACTTTAACAAATTTGAAGTTGGAGTTTAGCTTCCATCAACTTTTATCAGACAATCATAAATGCATGCTTAACAATTCAACACTCAAACTGATAGATGCCATACTATGTCTGGACTGAAACCTCAACTTGTTCTTCAGTTAATGTATTTCATACAACCTTTGTAAAATTAATATTAATAGTTGCTAAAAGATAAAATAAAATTCAAAACAGTGACTTTGTAATCTTCTTCTACCAAGAAAAGTACAGTTGTGTACATTTAACATAAATGTAAATGTTAGAGTGTATTCACTGTTGCAGTCATCACATTTGGGTTATCTGCCTGCAGGTAGCCCTCAGTCGGCCCGGATACCAGAGTCTTAGGATTTCTGCGTCCGGTCGCAAGGGGTATAAAACTGGCAGCCAACGCCATTACATCAGTTTTCCTTGCCCCAAATGTCAGGAGCCCCTGAATAGGATGCTAGTATATGGTGGGAACACCACCAGTAAAAAGTAAATACCATTGCCATTAGGAATGGCCATAGAGAGGAGAGGTAGAAGGACAGAAAAAGCCAGGGGGCTGGAGGGAAGGAAACCAGGACTGCAACAGTGAATACACTTGAACATCTACATTTTTTGTGTATTCATTGGCAGTTTCAATACACATTTCATCAGCTTTACAACACGACCATGTTTTAAAATGTTTTGATCATTGTTTACTGTTGCTGGGTTATGGTGCTCATATTTTTGGCGCCAATTTAACTATTTAAATGGTTTTAATACTTTGCTCTTGTTTGTCTGAAGAAGTCCCACAATATAGTGGGACGAAAAGCGCCTAACCTCATGTGATGTAATAAAGTTCTTTTTTAACTTATTTTCGGCTTTGCGATCTTTCGTGCAGAATTAACCTTTGGGATTTGAACTATTTACTGCCTACATTTGTACTTGGATACTGTTCATTTTGGGTCTGCAGTCCACTACTTTGTGTTTCTTCAGTTTGTTACTTGTTTGCATCATCAGAACAAACTCTTCAGAACAGTGGAACCAAAATCAGCTCTGCTCCTGGAAACCCCATCCAACTTATAATGTGAAATAAAAGTATGTGGGTTGGCACATAGTCGCAGCACAAATAGATTCCATTGGGCAACCTAGCCTGAAAGGCCACAGAAGTGGCTAAAGCTCTGGTGGAATGACCTTTTGGTTTAACAGGCAATTCTTTATTCCTCAGTTGATAGATAAATGTCATGATAGTAGTCAACCACCTGGATAAGGTTACTTTTGAAACTGGAAGACCTTGTTTACCCTGAGCATAAGAAAGAAAAAGTTGGTCCTATTTTCTGATGTCCTTAGTTCTATGCAAATAAAAGCGTAGTTGCCTGTGAACATCTAACTGATGTAATTTATATTCCGCCCTGTTGGAGTGGTTGGGAAAAAACACAGGAAGGTCTATGGACTGACTCAAGTTATTCTCTGAAGAGACTTTAGGAAGGAGGGAAGGATTAGTCCTGACAGCAACCCTGTCATTGTGGAACACTAGGTACGGAGGACGGATACAAAGAGCCTGAAGTTCCAAAACTCTTCTGGCTGAAGTAATAGCTACCAGAAAGAGGGTTTTCCAAGATAAAAACTTCAGGGAACAAGATGCTGAATCACGTTCAGTGCATGGGTTGCAAACTGGTTGCTGGCGCCCATTACTCATCACTCATCAGACCAATGATTGAGTACAGAAATCTTGACCAATGGATGGACAGAGGCACAGCAAAATAATGGTAAATGCCCTCGGGCAGATAGCCTAGTATGAACCTATGAACCTATGAACCTATGCTGCAGGTTCGAAGGGAGGCAAAATTAGAGAAGCTAAAATCAAATTTAGATCCCACGGAGGTGGAGGATCTCTCACTGGGGGCCTGAGCAGAGTGGTCCCTTTGAGAAAGGCTTTACATAGCTTATGAGACATGATATTACTTTCCGACAGGCCAATGTGAAAATCTGAAATTGCAGCTAACTGAACTCTAATTGTAGCAAAAGCAGACCCAGCATGAAAGAGTTCCGCAAGAAATTCCAAAATGTGGTGTACAGGGGCTGAAAAGGGGTCTATACTCTTAGCCTCTGCCCAGGAAGAAAAACGTTTCCACTTACTAGCGTAAGTTTTTCTAGTCATAGACTTGTGCGATGATAAAATAATTTCGTGCACAGAGGGGGAAATATCAGGAAGCCTGGCTAAAGTTGGAAATGGAGCAACCAAGCAGTGAGCTGGAGAGATTGCAGGGATTGATGCAGCCTGCCCGATTGATGGATCAGAAGGTCTGGAACTAGGTCCAGAGTCCAAGGCTGCTCGAGAAGATGATGATGCAGGAATGGGAACCATATTTGCTGAGGCCAGTAAGGAGCAATGAGGATCATTTTGCAACCCAGAATGTAGCTTTCTGTATTAACTTCGGGATTAGGGGGAAACGGAGGGAATGCATAAAGAAGTCCCTGTGGCCAATCGTGGACTAGAGCGTCTCTGAGGGAATGTCCGGGAAGTGGAAGGAGAGAGAAGAAATTGCTGCACTTGATGTTGAAGGGGGTGGCAAAAAGGTCGCAGCAAGGTTGGCCCCATTTGTGGAAAATTTGGTCCGCAACTATCTGATTCAGAGACCACTCGTGAGGCATGAGAATTGCTCTGCTCAGCCTGTTTGCTATAACGTTGGACCTCCCAGGGATGTGCGTTGCAATCAGGAACCATTGGGAAGAGATCACCCACTGCCAGAGTCTGAGTGCTTCTCGACATAGGGGGTAGGACCTGGTTCCGCCCTGCTTGTTGATGTACCACACTACTGACTTATTGTCCGTTTGAATTGCAATGGTCCCGGTAGGAAGAGAGTCCTGAAGAGCTTGCAACGCTAAAAGCACAGCCCTCATCTCCAAGACGTTTATATGCAGATGGTACTCGTGAGGTTGCCAGGTGCGTTGGACTGTTCTGCCCTAATAATGCCCCCCCCACCTCATCAGGGAGGCATCCATGGTCACCATAGCAACTGGAGGGGGGAGTCCAAATGGTCTGCCCTGGGGCACTGATGTGGAGACCATTCACCATGCCAGGTGCTTTTTGCATGCTTCTGTGATCATAATCATGTGAGACATAGGAAGCTGCTGGAAGGACCATTGGGTGAAAAGAAACCAGTGGAGAATCCTCATGTGAAAACGAGCTAGAGGAAGGAGTATGATCGCTGCTGCCTTGAGACCCAGAGTTTGGAGGACGAACCTGGCTTGAATTCTTTTGCATGCTAATAAAACCTGCACACGTTGGCGAATCGCTAATACTCTGTCTGGTGGAAGTCTCGCTGACATGTCTTTTGTATTTAAATTTGCGCCTATAAAGGTGATAGACTGACAGGGCAACAATGCATATTTTTCGAAATTTATTGTGATACCTAGCCTGGAGCAAGTCTCGATAGTGTAGTCTCTGGCTTGCAGAAGGTGATGCCTGGTGGTAGCAGTGAGGAGCCAGTCGTCTAGATATGGAAACACCTGGAATCCTTGCCGTCTCAAGTGAGCGGTAACTACTGCCATACATTTGGTGAACACCCTGGCGGCTGTGGTGAGGCCAAAGGGCAGAGCTCTGAACTAGTAATGGCTGGCTCCCAGCCGGAAGCGAAGGAATCTTCTGGAGCGTCTGTCCATTTTGATGTGGTAGTACGCATCCTGAAGAAATAATAGAGCACATCCAATTGTCTTGACCAAGAAAGGGTAAAATGGACTGTAACGTGACCATCTGAAACTTTGTTCTTTGTACAGACCTGTTCAGTCTGCTGAGATCCAGAATGGGTCTCCAGTCCCCTGTCTTTTTTTGGTACCAAAAAGAACCTTGAGTAAATTCCAGATCCTTGCTGGTCTGCTGGGACTTGCTGGATGGCCCGTTTTCTTAGCAGTTTTGAAACGTCTTGAACTGCTTGATCCCTTAGATTGGGTGGAACATCTGGAAGGGGCTTGTTTAACAATAAGGGAGTGTGAACAAAGGGAATTCTGTAGCCTCCGGATATAACAGACTGTACCCATTTGTCTTGTGTTATGTCTTGCCAGGCTGTTGGGTACAGCGATAATCTTCCCCCGACTGCCTCCAGAGGTGGGCAGCAGGGCAACCCTTCAGGGATGCTGGAAGGGCTTCTCAGAGAAGGATTCTTGGCTGCCCTGGTTTTGCGGACCCCCTCTGCCATGAGGGCGGCGTCTATTATTGTTCCCTCCTCTGCCCCTGGATGGGAATTCACCACGTGTGTCTGGCAAGGCTCCCTGGGATTTCCGGAACCACATCTTTCCACTCTTCTGACCCTTGGGATATGGTCTGGAAGGAGTGGAAAAACGGACTCCCATGGCAGAGAGTCTTGCCTTCCTGTTCACACCTGGTTAGGGTGTCCTTCACCTGTGATCCGAAGAGAGCGGAACCATCAAAGGGGGTATTGGTGAAAGATGCTCTGAAGGGTTCTGCAAAATTACATAGCCGCATCCATGTGTGCCTCCTAAGGGCAACGCCTGTGCCTCTACTTGCACCATTGGCTGCATAAGAAATAAGGCTCATGGAGGAGTTCACCACTGAATTAAGTCACCAGCTGGGAGGCTACCTTAGCCTGGGCCCCCTCAGCTGATGGATCTTGAGGGGTATCTCCAAGCTCTTTAAGGAGATCCCTTTGAAGACGGGTAAAGTGGCACAAATAATTCAGAGACCTCATGGAAAAAGTCACTGAAGAGAACATCCGCTTCCCATATCTGTCCATCGTCCTGGACTCCTTGTTAGGGGGATGGACAGTAGAAGAAGTTTTGGCCAACTCCTTTTTTGTGGCCGCCGCTACCACCATGGCATCAACGGGAACACCTTTAGTCAAAAACTGTTTATCCTGTGGTGCAGTTATGAATTTAGCGGGTCTTCTGGGGGTCGGTTCCACTGCGTCTGGAGCTGACCACACCTTCCGAGCCACCACAGACATGAGTGGGTCGAAAGGCGGAGACACCCAGGAGGTGGAAGGTCGGGATCCAAATGCATCCAGGAATACCGACTCATCCTCGGAAGGGCTTAGGGTAGTCCAGTTCCCCCTCTGCCTAAGCATCTCAAGGATGTCGGAGAAGGAGACATCTTCAGAGGGGGATCTCGGGGACCCTTCAGAATCCTCTAAGTCGGTATCTGATGTGACAGACTCAGGGGAGTCAACATGCTTCCTCTTGCATTTTCTCTTATGAGGTGGCTCCTCTGAATGATCAGGGGAGGCCTCAGAAGAGGAAGATACACCCAAGGGGGTGCCCTGGAGAGTTGGTTCCGCACGCTTGGGGTCTGGAGGAGGGGCAGAGGCAGACACAGGCACCATAATGGGAGGAGCCGATGGGGATGATCGTGGGGCTGACTAAGGGGCCAGCACACTCCTCATGAACTCGAAGGCGTCCCTGCTCGGATGCCAAGAAAGCTCTGGTTCTGAAGAGATTGGAATCTCTCTCCGCACCGAGGGGGACGGCTCCGAAGCCGATGTAGGAGCCAAGCTCACCTGCGCCAAAGCTCCAAGGGGGAGAACGGGGTCGGACAAGGGTCCAAGGCCACTCGTCCCCTCAGAGCCGACGAGGGAGTCTCAGTGCCCAGATCCCTCCAAGGACAGTACCAAGAAAGTGATCGGAGCTGACGACGGAACCGAAGGAGAAGGTATCGGGGCCGCCGGTTCCACGACTCGAACCCCAACGAAGTCCGGCTCCGAGCTCAAGGGAGGAGTTGGAGGAGGAGGAATAACTGCAGACATGGACGGAGCCGACACCTGATGAGGGGGGCTGGACAACATTTTAGCTAGGGCCTGCAATTTCAAAAGCCTACTGACCACTCTCTCCACGTCATGATCTGAAAGCCTTGAGGACCGAGAAGAGTGGGAGGACTGATGATTGTGCTCCGACTGGAGCAGAGGAGACCTCGGAGCAGAGCATATCGACTCGAGGGAGGGAGACCTAGATCTTTTTCGACTCCCCAAAGGCTCCAAAGTACGTGTCGGAACCGACTGGGAGGAAGGCACATCGGTTCCAGCCGGAACAGAGGTAGAAGTACCAGCTTCACCCAATGACGGCTCCGAACTGGGAGCCAAAGATTTAGGTGGCTTAGAGGACTTCACGGGCTGAGCCTTAGCCGGTGAATCCTGGGGCTTAAGTAAACCCCGTAGGATTAACTTATTTTTATGCTCCTGCAGGACTCTTGGGCTGAAAGCATGGCAAACCGAACAAGAGTACTGTAGGTGCACAGAGCCCAGACAATAGACACAAGAAGTGTGACCATCTGTCAGAGACATCTTCGGACAGCATGAGTCACACTTCTTGAATCCGGACACCTTGGTATCCTTGGACATCCCTGAAAAAAAAGGAACACCAAGACTAACACACAAAAATAGGAGATAACTATCACACACATTAAAGTTACCACACCCAAAAAAAAGCAATGAAATACAAACAATATTCTATGCTACCAACTAACAAATATGTCTAAACTAGGTAAATACTAATTTAAATTTTTCTTTTTTTTTTTTTTTTTTTTTGGAAAAGAGAAAAAAGGTTAGCCTCTAATTTAAATGACTACCTGTGTGTGTGGGGGGGACTCTCTAACTAAAACAAGTTTTCTGAAGGGAAGGGAAGGGATTCAGAAAGAAGTTATAGATACAAACAAGACTAAGAAAGGTTGTAACTACAACAAACAATCTACAATAAAAACCCTAATAATTTTTATCAAAAATACAGATAAACAATAAAAGTATACGACCTGAGCCAGTAAGACAACCTCACAGCAGAAGCGGCAAACGAGATCTGGGTATCTAGCGCCAGGCATCATGGGATATGGGGTGGCCTCGAGCCAGTAAACAGCTCTCGAGCTTTTGAAGATGGCTGAGTCGGAGCCGAGGATCGGCTCCGAACCCAACCAGCAAGAATGAAGGCGAGATAGACAACTTAACATTGACTGTTTCCAGGTCCTGAGAATGTTGGCACCAAAGACTTTTTAAGTGCCACTGAAGTTTCCTCATATGCAGTCTTGCATATGGAATTAGCAGAATACATGAGGCCATGAACCCTAGGGCTTGCAGTATTTTTCTTGCAGACAGCTGGGTTCTGGTGGCCATTTGTTTGAAGTACTTTGTCAGATAGACCTGTTTTTCTGAAGTGAGAAAAGCCATCTAGGAAGTTGTATCCAAGCTTGCTCCCAGGAAAACAATCTTTTGACTGGGCACAACTTGTGATTTCTTTTTGTTGATGGTGTACGCCAATGAAGTGAGAAGACTTTTTACAAATGCCAGGTGCTGAAGTAGCAACTTCTGACTGTCCGCCTGAATCAGGTAGTCGTCCAAGTAAGGGAAAATTTGGATATTTCTCTGCCTGCAGTATGCAATGGCTGGAGCCAGGCACTTTGTGAATGCTCTGGGTGCAACAGATAAACCAAAGAGAAGTGCAGAGAACTGTATAGAGCCTGCCCTGAAGTGTAAATATTTTCTGCATGACTCCCTTATGGGGATGTGCAGATAAGCTTAAGTCTAGAGTGACTAACCAGGCATCCTTGGCTAGCAGAGGGAGAACCTGTGGCAGGATAAGCATCTTGAATTTTGAGACCACCAGAAAGGTGCTGAGAGCTGACAGATCCAGGACTGGGCACCAAGAGCCCTCTTTTCTGGGCACCAGGAAAAGTCTGGAGTAGAAACCCTGCCCCCTTTGTTATATTGGAACAGGTTGAATAGCTCTGATATTGAGCAGGGAAAGTACTTGCTTTTGAGCCTCTGCCCACTGGTTTGGAGGAAGGTCTGGAAACCTGCTTGGGGTTGGCAGTGTATGGAAGTAGAATATGTACCCCTGGGATACAATGTTTAGGACCCATCTGTCCTGAGTAACAGACATCCTGTCTTTTGCATGAAGGGGAAGTTTTCCTCCTAGGGGCACAAGTAACTGGGCAGAGCTGGGAAGGATAATTGAAAAGTCATTGTGAACTTTTTCTATAAGGGGGCGGCTTACCACTCCCTCTTTTTCAGGTGGGGGCACTCCATTGTTTAGATCTCTGCATACCCTAAGACTGTAGTCTGGGTGGCCTGTTTCCCCTGGGTTTGGTCTGAGAAGGCCTGGAAGGGGCTGGAAAGGACCAGTTTTAGAAGGCCAATGCCTACTGGATCTAGGTGGTTGCACTTGTATTCTTTAACAGTTTGCATATATTTAGCTTTTTCTTCCATCTTTTTAAGAACCTATTCTGCTTTGGTGCCAAATGAACAGTCCTTACTTAAAGGAGCGTCTAGTAATTTGGATTTGACATGATCTGGCAAGGTTTGTTCCTTCAGCCAAGCATGCCTTCTCCGTACAGACCCAGTGACTGCAGCCCTGCAAGATGCTTCTAGGGCATCAAAGCCATACTGCAAGGTATGCTTACTAACTTGGTTTGCAGAATCCATTTGCTCTTGTAAATCTTTATTTTCTGCACAATCTGGGAGTAACAGCATTTTTTTGTTTAATTAGTTCCATAATATGCCGCTGGTACTTCAACATGTGAAACTGGCAATTCAATGCCCTGATGGCAAAAGTTGCAGGGGTATATACCTTTTTACCCCATCTGTCTAAAGCTCACTGTCTGCAGGGGTAGGACTTTTGGCTGTAGTAGTCTTAATACCTTTAGGTCCCTGGGAAATGGTCTCTGGATCTGCAGTAGGATTCTTGAAGAGAAATTTGTGGGAATCAGGTACTCTGTAGTACCCGTCAGGTTTCCTAGGGTCCAGGGGTAAAGTATCTGGAGTAAAACTGGATTCCATAAAAACATCATCTACAACATCCAGGACAGGGGGTATAGCAAGAGGCCTGTGCTGAAGCAAAGTACAGTTTTGTACCTACCATAAATGTAGATGTTCGAGTATATACCCTGCTGCAGTCATCACACTTGGGTTATCCTGCCATCAGGCGGTCTCGCAGTCGGCCCGAATTCCAAAGTCTTGGTCTGGTGTCGGTTGCTGTCACTTCTTCCTTGACGGCAGTGTGCCAGGGGTATATGACAGGCATCCGACACCATTTTCTGCAGTTTTTCTTGCCCCAGATGTCAGGTGCCCCCCCCCAAATGGTGGTCAGTAGCATAAACAAAATATCCCTCCAGCTAAAAGCAAATACACCACAAAGGTTGTAACAGATTTTAAGGTATTGAAAGGTTTTAGTTAGGTCAGAGGGGATGGAGGGAGGGTAACCTGGACTGCAGCAGGGTATACACTCGAACATCTACATTTATGGTAGGTACAAAACTGTACTATGTTCATCGTGTTACCCTGCTGCAGTCATCACACTTGGGTAGAATCCCAAAGCTAAGGATGGGAGGTGGAGTCAAACAGGGTTAGAGGAGGCTAGAAGGCCCTGCAAAACTGCAGTGGCGAAGCCAGCTCTAGTCTTAGAGTAAAGTGGTAAGTGGTAATGTTTGGTGAAGGTGTGTACTGAACTCCAAGTTGCAGCTTGCAGAATATCCTTGGTTAGCACCCCCCTGAGAAAGGCTGTAGATGTAGCTGCTGCCCTGGTAGAATGGGGCCTTATGCTAGCAGGAACTGGTTTCCCATGTTGGGTGTAGCAAAAACGTATGCAATGTCCTATCCATTTGGAAATGGTCTGTTTTGAGATAGCCTTTCCTTGTGATGCTGTAGCATAGGATACAAAAAGCTGGTCAGATTTTCTGAAAACCTTAGTTTTATCCAAGTAGTAACATAGCTGCCTGTGCATGTCCAAGGAATGCAGGAGTCTTTCTCCTTTGTTCTGTGGATTTGGAAAGAAGGTGGGTAAATGGATGGTTTGATTTAGAGCCACACTGGATACCACCTTTGGCATAAAGGAGGGGTTAGTTCGTAGAGAAACTCTGTCTTGATGAAAAATGAGGAAAGGCTCTACTGCCATTAGTGCCCAAAGCTCTTCTCACTGAAGTAATTGCTAGCAGCAGGGCAGTCTTCCATGATATAAACTAAGTCAGCTGAGAAAGCTGGCTCAAAATGAGGTAGCGTAAGTTTTTCCAGAACAAAGTTGAGGTCCCAAGTAGGTGTTGGTGCTCTCCTGGGAGGCCTAATGCTTTTGCCCCCTTTGAGAAACTGCCTTAGGAGTGTATGTGAAAATAAGGGAGGATTCGTGTTGTAGTGAGCTGAAATAGCTGAGGCGTGGATTTTAATAGATGAAAAAGAAAGCCCTTTGTGTAACATCTCAGTTAAATATTGCAGAATCTGAGGTATGTCAGGCTGAAGGGTATTTTGGCCTTTAGCTTGGTTCCAGGCGCAAAACCTTTTCCATTTGTCTGAGTAGGCTTTCCTGGTGCTGGGCCTCCTGGCCTCCAGAATAACATCCATAACAGCTTGAGAGAGAGGAGCTGGCTGGTTGCTTAAGTGATTTGCCATGCAGCCAAGTTTAAGGTTTTGAGCTGGCTGTGTAGAATCTGATTGTCTTGTGTGAGCAGATGAGTAATTTGTGGTAGAATCCATGGTGGGCCCTGGGCCATATTCCTTAATAGTGGGTACCAGTGCTGGCGTGGCCAGTCTGGGGCAATGAGTATCATTCGGGGTCTCTCCATCCTGACTTTCAGCAACACCTTTGTGAGAAGGGGTAATGGAGGGAAGGCATATACTGTCAGCATTTTCCAACTGAATGAGAGTGTGTCCACTTTCCAAGCTTGATGGTGAAAAGTCCTTGTGCAAAATTTTGTTAGCTAATAGTTTTGGGGGCTGGCAAACAGGTCTATGTCTGGGAGCCCCCATTTTTGAGTTATCATTGCAAATACTTGTGGGTCCAGTTTCCACTCGTGGGGATCCATGATGTTTCTGCTTAGGTCTGCCAATGTGTTCTTTTTTCCTGGCAGGAATTGAGCTTGTAATTGAACTTGGTAAGCCAGTGCTGTGTTCCACAAGGTCATTGCTTGCCTGCATAGAGGGTAGGAGTGTGTACCCCCTTGTTTGTTTATGTACCACATTACTGTGATGTTGTCTGTCCTTATGATAAGCTGTGTTGGATGTAAGAGGTCCTTGAAGGCTGTCAGAGCATTCTGTACAGCTAGCATTTCTTTTTGATTGATGTGCAGATTCCTTTGATCTGCAGTTCATATGCCTTGAATACACCCACCCTGCCATGTGTGCCCCCCAGGCATAGTCTGATGCATCTGTTGTCATAGTTTGCCTGGCTGGGGGTAAGGTGAAAGGCTGACCCTTGTTGAGGTGACATGCCTGTGACCACCATAGAAACTCCTGTTGAAGGCAGGGAATGAGAGTTATCATTGTTTCCAAGCTGTGGCTGTGCTGAGTCCATACGCTTTTTGGGTACCATTGTAATTTCCTCATATGCAGTTTTGCAAATGGTATTAGTAGTATGCAAGATGCCATGAAGCCCAAGGCCTGCAGAATTTTTCTTGCAGGGAGTTGGGTCTTTGTTGCCATTGTTCTGAAGTATTGAGTTAATTGTAGTTGTTTGTCTGGCATCAGATAAGCCATCTGGGCCATTGTATTCAAGCTGGCACCCAGGAATGTCATATTTTGTGAGGGCACTAGTTTTGATTTCTTTTCGTTTACTGTGTACCCTAGGCAACTTAGAAGGTGTTTTACAAAAGCCAGGTGTTGTAAGAGAATGTCCTTGCTTTCTGCTTGGATGAGGCAGTCGTCCAGGTATGGGGTATATTTGAATTCCTCTTTGTCTGCAGTATGCAATTACTGGTGCCAGGCATTTCGTGAAGACCCTGGGTGCAGTAGATAAGCCAAAGGGCAGTGCAGAGAATTGGTAATGGTTTGAACCTGCAATGAAACGGAGGTATCTTCTGCAATTTTGTCTGATAGGGACATGCAGGTATGCCTTGAGGTCCAATGTTACTAGCCAAGCTTTCTTGCCCAACATGGGAAGAAGCTGCTGTAGTGTTAGCATCTTGAATTTGGGTACTTGCAAGAAGGTGTTTAAAATTGAAAGGTCCAGAATGAGTCTCCAAGCATTGTCCTTTCTGGGGACTAGAAAGAGCCTTGAGTAAAATCCTTGGCCTTGCTCCTGTGTAGGTACCAGCTGAATGGCTGTCATGTCCATGAGAGCTGTAATCTGTTTTTGTGCCTCTTCCCATTGATTTTGTGTCAGGTTTGGCATTCCTTTTTTCCTTGGCAAGGTGTGGAAATGGAATCTGTATCCTTGTGAGATAATGTCTAGGACCCATTTGTCCTTTGTAACGATGCGCCAGTTGTCTGCAAAAAGTGCTAATTTTCCTCCCAAGGGAGCTGCCAAGAGAGTTTTGCTTGGCAGTTTGAGGTTTAAGTCATTGTGTTTGCCTTCTAGTAGTTTGGGACCTGTCTTCTCCTCCCTTCTGTGTTGCAGTGCCCCATTGGTGAGGTTTGTAAGGGATTTGTGCTTGTCCTCTGCCCCTTGGTCACCCGCATTTACCCCTCTGTGGTCTGTCAGAAGCTGGAAAGGACCAATTTTTTGTTGGCCAATTTCTGCTGAAGCGTGGGGGCTGTACCTGTAAAAAATCTTTGACCGTCTGCATAGATTTTGCCTTATCCTCCATTTTCTTTAAAACCTCCTCTGCTTTAACCTCAAATAAAACATCCTGCTGTAAGGGTGCATCTAGTAACTTTGCTTTAACATGATCAGGCAGAGATTGTTCTGTTAACCAAGCATGCCTACGTATAACAGACCCAGTAACAGCTGCTCTAGAGAAAGCTTCCAAGGCATCAAAACCACATTGTAAAGTATGTTTGCCCACTTGTTCAGCTGCATGCAACAGATCCTGCATTTCCCAACGTCGTCGGTAGGGCCTAAAGAAAATGGCTGCGTCAGCCTAGAACTCTCTGCTGGAGAATCCGAAGAGGTCTGGGGATCCAATTCAGCGGTAGCCAGGGGCTGCGTAGGTGCCTCACTGAAAACCGGAGAACCGGCGACCGGCCCAGCCGAGGCCTCGGAGTCTGGCTTGGATCTAGGCTGCCTGTCTTTATCTTTGCGTTTTTTATGCATGCCAGTAGTCGGTTGCAGTGTAATTAAATTTCCCACCGGTTGCAGTGTAATTAAATTTCCCACCGAAGTAGTGGCGTGCGAAATCAAAGCTTCGCTTTATAGTTCGCTTATTGAACCTAGCACAAAACCGACAACCAGTGACGTCGTGGTCTGGGCCTAGGCAAGGTATACAAAAAGAATGAAAGTCCTTATGAGGTATTTGCTTCCCACAAGAAATGCAATTGTTAACTTTTTCTGACATCGGACTGAGGCAAGAAAAGCTTCCCCAATGGGGTACTTAGCTTTGAAGACTTCGGACTGAAACTCGATTCGAAAATCTCAGGTGTCGGCTGACCGACATTTGCGAACTGCTTCTGCTTTGGGCACCGCGCGGCAAGAAAGACTGAAGAAAATGGCGTCAGATGCCTTTCATATACCCCTGGGGCACTCACGTCAGGGAAGAAGCGACAGCAACCGACGGCGGACTAAGACTTTGGAATTCGGGCCGACTGTGGGACCGCCTGACGGCAGGATAACCCAAGTGTGATGACTGCAGCAGGGTAACACGATGAACATCTCTAAAAATTCTCTGAGTCTCTTTTTGGACTGAGGGTAGTCCTGGCATTCCCAGCAGAAATGCTCTCAAAGTATGCAAAGATTCATCAAAAGAAAAATCCTCTGGAGGGGAGGTAGAGGAAATGGATTCCTCTGCACCTAAATCCTCATAGGTTGATAAGGGCATGTCCTGATAATCAGAAGGGTCAGAGTCATTGGACTCCGGGTGTGTAGAATCAGACTGAAACTAAATTCTTTGTCTCTTAGCAGGGGATGGCTGACTTCCCCTAATTAAGATAATAAGGTCTTCAGCCATTCTAAACATTTGTTTTTGTGGCATGGGAGCTTGAGCATGCACTTTGGTTGTCGGATTTCTAGGCATAGTGCATACTCTGGGCCTCAGAAACTTGGTAGTTTTAGCAAAAAATGAAGTTGTCTGTTTAATTCGAACATCGGTAGGTCAGAATACACCCTCAGAAACCGGTGCCTGCACAGCGGCTCCAGACCCATCCAGGGTAGAGATATCTGCAGGTTCCATAGTCGAAGAAGCATCTCGTGGCATACCGGACTCCGAATGGGTCTCAGCAGAGGCCTGCAAATCTGCAGAAGTGGGCATCAGGGGCTGCAAAAGCGCCACACTGAGTACCGGCGGACTGGTGACTAGCTTAACGGAAGCATTGCTGGCAGTTTTGGACCTATGCGGTCTGTCTCTGTCTTTATCTTTACATTTTTTCAAAAGGTCGGTAGTCAGATGGCTTATCGAAGCCATTTCAGAATATGGAGAATGAGAGCAAAAGAATTTAGCAGCAAAGATAGCCTGACAACAAATGGTTCGGGCGTTAAACAAGGCACAAAACCGACAGTGAGGGACGTTGTGGTCTGAGCCTAAACAGGTGATGCAGTAAGAATGAAAATCTCTGCGAGGTATTTGCTTTCCACAGGCAAGACCATTGTTAACTTTTTCTGACATCGGTTAGAGCAAGAAAAAAGGATCCCCAATGGGGTACTTAGCTTTAGAAGACTTCAGGATTACAAACTTGAAAACGAAAATTTCAGGTAATGGCCGACCGGCACTTGCAAAATGCTTCTGCTTTGGGCTCCTCCTCGACAAGAAAGACTGATGTAGTGGCACCGGCTGCCTGTTTTATACCCCTTACGACCTGATGTCATGGAAGAAGCGATAGCATCTGACGCAGAAATCTTAAGACTCTGGTATTTGGGCCGACTGAGGGCTACTTGCAGGCAGATAACCCAAGTGTGATGACTGCAACAGTGAAACACGAAGATCATCATATATTATCCTTTATACACAATTCAAAAAAACACCTTGGATTTCTCTTCATTAACTTAAGTTTCCCATTGCAGGAACGACTAATTAAAACTTATCCACAGAGACTGTTTTAAAGTTTGGTATAAGTATTTTACCAGCATAATCTGATAATGCAGAGTGTGTACTATACTTCTTCAAAACTGGCAGCAATCAGGATTCTGAGAGCTCCTTATGATCCCATATGTTTAGGTAAAACTACAGATGAATTATACACTACCTAGAAGTGTTCCGAAATAAAACCTATTAGTCCTACATGCACTCACCTTTAAAGTCTTTAAATCTTTAAAATCTCTGTAAGGCCAAGAACACTGCATCAAAGGGCCAAGACAACATCCCAGGATTCCTTCTAAATAGCAAGAAACATGGCCTATCAGGCCATCTGGAATTGCTACTTAACTGTAGCTTCTAACAGACTTCATGACTCATGAATGTCATCCCTCTGCACAAAGGTGGGTCATCTACAGACCCTGGAAACTACAGAACCATAAGTCTCACTAGTCTTGTATGGAAAGCCATGGAAAGAATTATTATGGAAATGGTCAATAATGATACAGCAAACCTCCAGACACTGGACCCAACCCAGTTTGGTTTCATCAAGGGCAGGTCATACCTACTCAGCCTGGTGGACTTCTTTGAGAAGATCACCAAGCAATGGGTGCGGGCAAAATAGCTCACACTACCTACCTTGACTTGACCAAGGCATTTGACACAATACCTTACTTGGGCATTGCTGACAAACTCAAGAGGTTAGATACAAACCACTATGTCACCCAGTGGATAGCCAACTGTCTCAAAGATAGGATCCAGGAAGTTAAAATTGGAGAGTCCACCTTTACAAAGAGGCCAGTCACAAGGGGTTGATAAGGGATCAGTCCTTGGACCACTCCTTTTTGGCATTTACCAGTCTGAAGTCAAGGCCAATGTCAATGGTCTCTGGCTGACTAAATTTTCAGATGACTGCAAATTAGTAGCTGTCATTGAATCCCACACTGACACAAATGTTTTCCAGGAAGGGCTGACAGAGACAAAACTGGCATCAGAGTCATGGACTAAAATTAAATGCAAGAAATGCATACGAGTTTAGCATCTTTCAGGAAGTTATCCACCTCTGGTAACGATCATACTGACAACACATCCCTTAAGAGTTGACCCAGCAGTCAGGGACTTAGGGACACACAGACAGTAATGTTGCCATTGACCATCATTTGTCTGTAGTAGCGAGGAACTCATTCTATATTGTGCAACTTACAAACAAAGGTATGGCATCTAGGTCCAAGGAAGTCATTGTTACACTGTATTAGGCATTCATCAGACATCTGTCATTGAGTACAATGCCTCCTTTGGTATGTACTTAACCAGGCATATCCAACAAATGGAACTTCTACAGAAGTTCCTCACTAAAAGAATACAGAGCACAAGTAAAATGTCTTGTGCAGATTGCCTCAAGGCCCTATACCTGTATTCTGTCTCCTACATGCTGTTGAGGGGAGATCTATGCCTGGCATACAGGGTGCTGTCAGACCCCACTCTGATGGACTTCCTGCATATCCACAAAATGAAGAGCACCAGAATTACACATTCTAAAGACTTAAACCTTGCCTGTGATCTAAATAGGACATGCTGGAAAGACATGTATGCATCCCACAGACTACCCCATTTCTGGAACAGGCTCCTCATCCATGTGAAGCAGAGTTAATCCCTAACCCAATTCCAGTATAACTTGGACAATTGGATGGGGAACAGGAAATTCATCTCTGGCTTGGAACCTATGCCTCTAATGGACACAGCAAGCCTGTAAATGTTTCATCTCCCAGGCCCCTGCTTGTAAATGTTTCATCTCCCAAGCCCCTGCTTGTAAATGTTTCATCTCCCAAGCCCCTGCTTACATTTATCAAGGGTATCAGAATTTATCACAGATTTGGGATGCATGGCTAGGCTTAAAAATGCCCTTGCAGTCATTATAGGTTCATAGGTTCATACTAGGCTATCTGCCCTAGGGCATTTATAAGCCTAGCCAGAGTGTGTGTGGCTTTCACCACCCCTTAGGATGAGAATACTATACTCATTAGTTTGCTGTGCCTCTGTCCAGCAGTGACACAGAGATGATTCCCGGGGTAAACCTACGATCTCCCATCCACTCGTCAAGATTTCTCTTGAACAGAGTCAGTGAGGTACCTCTGCCTCCCACATGGACTGGGATTCTGTTCCATAGTGTAGGGAGGTCTCTGGGTGATGAATCTGTCCCTCCAGCAAGTCCTATTTATATCGTGTTGAGGTTTAAGTCTATACACTTGCTCTCGTGGCTCCTGGTGGATTTGGATTTTTTTGAGGTGGAGCATGTCCATTAATTCCTGGGGTTGGACATGGCCTTGTATCAGGCACAGATCACCTCTGAGCAGATGGTATGCGACTGAATAGAGCTGGAGTTTCTTCAGTCTGAGGGCATGCATTATGACATATGTTTGAGCCTTTATCCTTTTGGTAGAGGAACTTTTGGGGTCTTTCCAACTGCTGCAGGTGTCGGGTAAGGTACATTCCGAATGGGGGCGTTGTACTCAATCATTGGTCTGATAAGTGAAGAGTACAGGGGTACAATGACCTCTCTGATCTGGATGTGAATCCCTTCATGATCAGGTGGGCAATGTAGAAGGTCTTCCTAACCACTTTGGCAATGTGAGTGTCAAAAGAGGTTACTGTCAACTTGGGTCCCCAGGTCCTGATAACTTCTTCGTGTTTAATGGATTACCACCTATGTGGTAATTAGGGGTTACCTTGTTTTCCCAAAGGGTATGACTATACATTTTTGGCATTTAGCTTAAGGCCATGGCTCTGGCACCAGTTATCCATTTCTATGAGACCTCTCTGGAGGATGTCACTGTGTCTGATGGAGTGTCAATTATGGTGCCCAGTTTGCAGTCATCTGCAAATTTTGTCAGCCACAATCCCTATGTTTGCCTGCACTTGAGAAAATAAATGCCGAACAAGAGGGGCCAGGACTGAAACCCTGTGGGTTCCACGCTGTCATGACGGCTTAGGAGTCTGACATGGCGCCCAGCAACTCCTAACCTGTGTGTTCTGTCTTGAGCCAGTTGCAACCCATCTTGCTTGACATATGGGTTTTACATCTAAGCTGGTGAGCTTTCTATGATGCCCAGGTGGGGTATTGTGTCGAAGGCAGCTTTTGCTAGGTCAAGGTAGGCTGTGTGTGAACTGCCTTTTATCCCTCATCAATGGCCTTAGTGACTGTTTTGAAAAAGTCGACCAAGTTCAAGAGGCAGGATCTGCCCTTGACAAAGCCAAATTGGGTAGGATCCAGTGTCTGTAGGTCCCCAAACAGCTATGAACCTATAAAGAAATTTAATATCTTACCTACTAAGTAGAAATGGTATAACTACTCTAAATGCTTCCTTAACAAATAATATGATTATTTGGTTCTTATCTTAGTGGGTAGTTTTTTTTAATCATTAAAAGGGAATCTACAGAATTTCTAGCTGAAACTAAGGAAACATGTTATTGCCAAAAATCCACTAAAATCTTGGAAGTTCATACAGACAGTTTATAAATATCCGAATTTCTGGGACAAACTTTTTCAGGTGTGTGCTCGACACTTTATAATATTCAGAACACTGAAGTTACTTGTATTTTAACTACTTTCCAGTTTTGAGACAATATTCTTTTACATACTTTACTACAATCTTCATGATTTACCTGAGAGTGGCTTAAATGGACAAAATGTTGGGATAAAGAGTGCAGACTTGAAATGCTTATAACTTTTTCTTCAACATTTATCCTGAATGTCTCATTTATTTTAATTGAGATCATTGTACATTACAGTACTTACTGAACTACGTATACAATTCTTGTGCACTTATATTGCGCTTTGTAAATCAGGAACATTTTATTTTTTCTGTTTTTCCCCTGGAAAAAAAAACTTATGGTAAGTTAAATTCTAGTCTCATCATGGTCTTCTACCAATGTATTTCAGTTCAGTATGCTGAAGAGTGTGTTCATGTCATCTGTAACTTTGGCTTATGAGTTATAAGTTATCTAAGACAACACAAGTAATAGAGTGAAAATAATGTGCACCAAAAACTTGGTTTCAGCATTTCATTTTATTTTTAACTAATAAGAATAAAATTGAAAAAAAATTCTGCTCATCCTCAACTTTTAGCACATCAGGTACGGTAATTATTTCATCACTTCATTACTTTTACTAATGAATAATTGTCTACAACTTCACACTATAATAAATGAATTAGAACCTAGAACACACATGGTTTAATTTAGGGCATATTCACTGAAGTGGTGCACAACCTCTAACCAGACCTCTTTGAATGAATAAAGATCACACTGCATGAAACTGGCTGTCTGCCTTGGTTATTATATTATATCCGCTTCACTTTTCTGTGATTACTGAAGTGTTATCCCCTTGAATTACAAACCCTCTCCCATAAAAGTACAGTTTTGTACCTACCATAAATGTAGATGTCCGATAGACATGCAACTGCAGTCATAACATGTGGGTTGTCCTGCCTCAGGCAGCCCTCGGTCGGCCCAGTTCAAAAGTCTAGTTCTGGCTGGTCGGCTGATGTAAGCATTTCTCTCCGATGTCAGAAGCGGCTGGAGTATATAAGCATCAGCCGACGCCATTTTTCTTCAGTGTTTCTTGCCCCACTTTGGATGCCAGGTGCCCTCCAAAGAGGCTGTAATCAAATTGGAAGACAAAACAGGATTCCAAACAAATAAATGAGCAATAAAACAAATACACCATAACAGATATCCCAGCTAAGAGAAACAGGGATGAGGGTGGACCCTAGGCATAGAGAGGTATGGAGGAGGGAAAATCTGACTGCAGTTGCATGTCTATCGGACATCTACATTTATGGTAGGTGGCCTGTACTATGTCACTTCCAGAATGCAACTGCAGTCATAACATGGCAGGGTAGAATACCATAAGCTTAGCTGGGGAGGAGCTATGCTCTAGGAAAGAGATGGTGTGGCAATCAAACCCTGCAGGACTGCTTGAGAAATAAAGCCTGCTCTGGATCTGGAATATAGAGGGAGATTGTAGTGTTTGGAGAATGTACGGGCTCCATGCTAGCAACTTCCTAGGAGAATGTCCTTGGTAGGCACCTCTTAGCAAAAATGCTGTAGAGGTGGCTGTAGCTCTGGTGGAATGTGGTCTGACATTGGCTGGAACAGTCTTTCCATGAAAGGAATTGTAGAATCTGATGCAATGTCCAATCCATTTAGAAATAGTCTGTTTTGAAATTGCTTTTCCTTGGACTGCAGGCGTAAGCTACAAAAGTTATTTCCAGACTTCCTACTGGCCTTAGTTCTGTCCAGAGTAGTATCAAAGTTGTCTGTGAATGTCAAAAGGTATGCAAAAGTCTTTCCCCCTTATTCAAAGTTCGGGATTGGGAAGAAAGCAGGCAGATGAATGGCTTGATTTAGAAACCCTAGATACCACCTTTGGCATAAAAAGTAGGGTTGGTGGTCTTAATGGGGAAACCCTGTCTGTATGGAAAATAATAAAGGATGGTATTGCCATTAGGGCCTCATAGCTCGAAACCCTTCTTGCTGAGGTAATTGCAACTTGAGGAAAGCTGTCTTCCATGAGGAGAAATTGCCAAGTCAACTGATAGCTGCTGGCTCAACCAAGGAGGTAGAGTCAGTTTTTCTAAAAGACAAAATTGAGGTCCCAGGCCTGGCACTGGGGCCTTTCGTGATAAACTAAACAATTGTTCTTGATTCCCCTGAGAATTGTCTTAGTAAGGGAATTGAGAAAACAGGAGGATCAGTGTTGTATCTAGCTGAATAGCAGATGCATGCATATCTTTATGGAAGAATATGAGGCACGTTCTTTAACATATCTGCCAAATATTCCAAAATAGAGTAGGGATGTTCAGCAATGATGCATCATGTCCCTTGCTAGTATTCCAATTGCTGAATCTTTTCCACTTTGCTTCAAGTAAACCTTTCTGGTGGATGAGTCTTGAGCCTCTGTTAGTATCAGCTGCACTTCCTTGGGAAGAGATAAGCTGAAGTTATTTTTGTGGGATCTCCCCAGGCTGTTAGCTGCAGTGTCTGAAGGTTTGGATGCAGTGTTTGAAACTGTGTTGAGTCAAAAAGTAGGAGGCCACTGAGGAGGGCCCACCTCCTGGTGTGACATATGCTCCCGTGCGTAGTGGAGTACCAGTGTTGTCTTAGCCCAATCCAGAGCTATTATGATTCCACTTGGGCTTCTCTGCTTTGATCTTTAGTAATACTGAGGTCATCAATTTGGCAGAGAGTGGGAATGCATAGATTGCTAGGGAGTTCCAGTTGAATGAAGGGCATCTATTTTCCAGCTCTTGGATGGTATGTCACTTGTGCAAAATTTTGGTAGAAGATGGTTGAGGTGAGGAGGCAAATAGGTCCACTTCTGGCTTGCCCCACATGTGAAGTGAGTTGTCTAGGAAGGCCTTGGATGTAACCTCCACTCGTGTGGATCTGTGAAATTCCTGCTTAGGCTGTCCACCAACACATTGTCTTTTCCTGGAACAAACTGGGATTGTAGCTGGATTTTTAGGCTCAGTGATTTCTCCCAAAGCTGCATTGTCAGTCACCAAAGGGGTAGGCGGAATTGCCCCCTGCTTGTTTATGTACCCACATCACAGTGGTGTTGTCTGTCCATTATCATTAAATGGCCTTGCTGGAGTTGGTGTTGAAAAGCCTCGATGGCATGCATTACTGCCAGCATTACTTTTGGTTTATATGCAGATGTGTTTCCTTTGGAGACCATTGTCCTTATATACACACTACCCTTGCCTTCCATGTCGTAGCCCCCCATCCAAGGTCTGAGGCGTCTGTAGTCATGGTCTGTGTTATCTACCAACTGGTTTTGAATGACAACCACCACTACCTGTGTTTTCCTGGCTCACGAGGCCCACCATAGGAATTCCTTTTGTAGGCATGGAATGAGTGGTATGATTGTCTCAAGTTGTTGCATTGTGGTTGAAGGACCAAATGCTTTTTAGGTACACCATTGAAGCTTTCTCATGTGTAGTTTTGCTAATGGAACCAATAGAATACAGGATGCCATGTAACCCAGGGCCTGTGGAATCTCCTTGCAGTCATCTGGGTGAGTTTTGCTAAACCTTTGAAGTAATGAGTTAACTTCTCTTGCTTGTCTTCTGTCCAGGTAAGCCATGCTGAGAGGCTGTGTCTGGTTTGAGCTCCTAAGAAGATTATTTGCTGGGATAGCTGCAGTCTTGACTTTTGGAGTTGACTGTGTATCCCAGAGCTTGAAATAATCATATGACATAATCCAGGTTTTTGTCAACATCAATTTGTCGTCCGCTTGTATGAGGCAATCGTCCGTATGCGGAGTAAATTTGTATACCCTGGAGCCTGCAATGAGCAATTACTGAAGCCAGGCATTTTGTAAATACTCTGGGCGTACCATGATAGATAAGCCAAATGGCAATGCTGAGAAATTGATAATTTTTCTCTGGGCCCCTTTTCAAGGGAAAATTCCTTGGGAGGTTAAATTTCCCCTTTCTTGGCAGCTTTTTTTTGGGCTTGGAAATTTTTTGGGAAACCCAATGATACAGCAAACCTCCAGACACTGGACCCAACCCAGTTTGGTTTCATCAAGGGCAGGTCATACCTACTCAGCCTGGTGGACTTCTTTGAGAAGATCACCAAGCAATGGGTGCGGGCAAAATAGCTCACACTACCTACCTTGACTTGACCAAGGCATTTGACACAATACCTTACTTGGGCATTGCTGACAAACTCAAGAGGTTAGATACAAACCACTATGTCACCCAGTGGATAGCCAACTGTCTCAAAGATAGGATCCAGGAAGTTAAAATTGGAGAGTCCACCTTTACAAAGAGGCCAGTCACAAGGGGTCGATAAGGGATCAGTCCTTGGACTACTCCTTTTTGGCATTTACCACTCTGTAGTCAAGGCCAATGTCAGTGGTCTCTGGCTGACTAAATTTTCAGATGACTGCAAATTAGTAGCTGTCATTGAATCCCACACTGACACAAATGTTTTCCAGGAAGGGCTGACAAGAGACAAAACTGGCATCAGAGTCATGGACTAAAATTAAATGCAAGAAATGCATACGAGTTTAGCATCTTTCAGGAAGTTATCCACCTCTGGTAACGATCATACTGACAACACATCCCTTAAGAGTTGACCCAGCAGTCAGGGACTTAGGGACACACAGACAGTAATGTTGCCATTGACCATCATTTGTCTGTAGTAGCGAGGAACTCATTCTATATTGTGCAACTTACAAACAAAGGTATGGCATCTAGGTCCAAGGAAGTCATTGTTCCACTGTATTAGGCATTCATCAGACATCTGTCATCGAGTACAATGCCTCCTTTGGTATGTACTTAACCAGGCATATCCAACAAATGGAACTTCTACAGAAGTTCCTCACTAAAAGAATACAGAGCACAAGTAAAATGTCTTGTGCAGATTGCCTCAAGGCCCTGTACTTGTATTCTGTCTCCTACATGCTGTTGAGGGGAGATCTATGCCTGGCATACAGGGTGCTGTCAGACCCCACTCTGATGGACTTCCTGCATATCCACAAAATGAAGAGCACCAGAATTACACATGCTAAAGACTTAAACCTTGCCTGTGATCTAAATAGGACATGCTGGAAAGACATGTATGCATCCCACAGACTACCCCATTTCTGGAACAGGCTCCTCATCCATGTGAAGCAGAGTTAATCCCTAACCCAATTCCAGTATAACTTGGACAATTGGATGGGGAACAGGAAATTCATCTCTGGCTTGGAACCTATGCCTCTAATGGACACAGGAAGCCTGTAAATGTTTCATCTCCCAGGCCCCTGCTTGTAAATGTTTCATCTCCCAAGCCCCTGCTTGTAAATGTTTCATCTCCCAAGCCCCTGCTTACATTTATCAAGGGTATCAGAATTTATCAGAGATTTGGGATGCATGGCTAGGCTTAAAAATGTCCTTGCAGTCATTAGCCTAGTAAACAGCTATGAACCTATAAAGAAATTTAATATCTTACCTACGAAGTAGAAATGGTATAACTGTACTCTAAATGCTTCCTTAACAAATAATATGATTATTTGGTTCTTATCTTAGTGGGTAGTTTTTTTTAATCATTAAAAGGGAATCTACAGATTTCACTGAAACTAAGGAAACATGTTATTGCAAAATCACTAAAATCTTGGAAGTTCATACAGACAGTTTATAAATATCCGAACTTCTGGGACAAACTTTTTCAGGTGTGTGCTCGACACTTTATAATATTCAGAACACTGAAGTTACTTGTATTTTAACTACTTCAATTTGAACAATATTCTTTTACATACTTTACTACAATCTTCATGATTTACCTGATGGCTTAAATGGACAAAATGTTGGGGATAAAGAGTGCAGACTTGAAATGTCTTTTTTCTTCAACATTTATCTGAATGTCTCATTTATTTTAATTGAGATCATTGTACATTACAGTACCTTACTGAACTCGTATACAATTCTTGTGCACTTATATTGCCTTTGTAAATCAGGAACATTTTATTTTTCTGTTTTTCCCCCTGGAAAAAAAACATGGTAGTTAAATTCTAGTCTCATCATGGTCTTCTACCAATGTATTTCAGTTCAGTATGCTGAAGAGTAGTTATTTGTCATCTGTAACTTTGGCTATGAGTTATAAGTTATCTCGACAACACAAGTAATGGTGAAAATAATGTGCACCAAAAACTTGGTTTCAGCATTTCATTTTATTTTTAACTAATAAGAATAAAATTGAAAAAAAAAATTCTGCTCATCCTCAACACACATCAGGTGTAATTATTTCATCACTTCATTACTTTTACTAATGAAATAATTGCTCTACAACTTCACACTATAATAAATGTGAATTAGAACCTAGAACACACATGGTTTAATTTAGGGCATATTCACTGAAGTGGTGCACAACCTCTAACCAGACCTCTTTGAATAAAGATCACACTGCATGAAACTGGCTATCTGCCTTGGTTATTATATTATATCCGCTTCACTTTTCTGTGATTACTGAAGTGTTATCCCCTTGTATTACAAACCCTCTCCCATAAACTGCTTCTTTGCCTCCTGAGGCACATCTTTCCCTTGTAACTGTTTATGCCTTACGCATTGGATCAGTTTTGCACAGAGTTGCATGGGAAAACATAAAATCTTGCATATATTTAATTGCTCTTTGCTCACGTTTCTTGTAAACGCATACTATAATTTATTTTCACAAAAGTGCTGGTCTCTCTTGGGATTTTCTTGGTTCCGGGCATGCTCTGATTGATACAATCCCATTAGTCAAACTGACATGGCCCACTTCCCTCCTCTCCCACACCCACTTCTCCAGCCAACACAGAGATCACTGCACTTGTACTTTGCATTGTCCTTGTCTTCTTGCTTAAATCTCAAACTAGCCTTAGAGGTAAACCACACAAAACTGGCATACAAATACTGTACCACACAATTCCTAACAACTACTCCTAAACCAAATTATACTTCCATCACACACCACAACTAACTTAACACAGCTCATGCCACATTTCACATCAAGCATAACAAATATAACACTACTCGTACACAAACTTCAAGCAAGATTACTTCTAGTTAAACTCATGCACAATGGACATACACAAACTACTACAGTCCCCCCAGCCTTCCACTTATAACCTCCATTCATTAAGCAAACAACCTCAGTAACCCCTCAAACACATGAGCTCCCAACAACATCCCATTACCTGGCATAATCCACCCTGGCATAACCTACTCATCGAACAAGCATATTGACAACAAAAATATGGACCCCCATTCTATCCACCCCTATGCAAGTTTTTCATTACACAAACATGCAATAAAACTTCTCAAAAGACTACACAAACTCACAACCATCCTTGTTATTCTATTCATCAAAGCAATACTGAAATCAACCCTAGCCCACCCCAACTCTTCTGTCTATTAATAAAAGCGAGAAGTCTATGTAACAAACTAGACCAGGTTGACACTCTCCTTAAATGCTCAACCCGACATACTAACTGTAACAGCCCTGGCTCAAAAAACTGGATTAAAAAAACACAATCCACATTTACACTATTTTCCCCACATTATAATTACTTTCTAGATGCTAGACCTAGCCACCCTATAAAAAAAATAATTTCTGAATAGCTTACCTCTCTCTTCCTTCCACACCTGATGAATTCCAATCACACCCCCAACTAGAGCCCAACTAGGGAGCAAAATAATTCACATCCTCTTAGGTGATCCACCTTAAATATGCTTCAGACCATCTGGCATGACATCAATAAATGCTGCTTCACTTGACTGGCTAACTCCTGACTTGAAATCCCTTTTAAAACTTCGAGATGATGCATGGCACACAAAAAAAAACAACCCCTCTCAAAGCAATAGACAACAATATATCCAACACAGACTTCTCAAAGCAAGCAAGCAATACAAGAAATGCAAAAGTTAGCATATGAAAACATTTCAAACAGTTCTAGAAAAAAGGGATATGAGTCATAGGAAGGAATATTCAAAAAACTCAGTTTCTCTTTCTCTGACTTTTTCCTCTGAATTCTCCATCCTAGCAAACATTCACACTCCCCCAACCCCCTCACAGCCACATCTTTACTTTAAACCAGCCATAACAAGAGACTTAGAACAACTTCTGCAAAAAAAAAAAAAAACTGGCAGACCACCATTCACAGATGGCTTCTATCTCTGGTTCGTATACCACTCCAGGTTCTTCTTTACAACTCCCCCCATAACACATCTTCAGTCTCTGCCTAACAAAATATAATGCTAAATATACAGAAAGAAGCCATTGTTAGCCCCATGCCAAAACAAATTAACCCCACCAAATGTTCCCAATATAGGCCAATTTCTATCCTTCCCACTCTAGGCAAACTGCTTAAAAAAATTATCTATGTTTAACTCACCCAGTACATCACTACCTACAATCTACACTGTCATAAACAGCACAGGTTCTGGTTCAGTCATAGCATATCCATTGTCCAATGGACCCTGACTGCTGAAATATTACTAGCTATGGATATAGGCAAGCTCAGTGGTACCATCTTTATCTACCTTACAAAAGTCTTTTACCTTGTCTCATTGACCACATGCCTCTCCATCACCTACCACAAACAGGCAGAATGTCCTGCTTCCCTACATTGGTTTTAAAGCCATTTCAAAAATCAACATTTCTGCACAAGCAAACTGCATACCTTGCAAGTATTCACTAAATAAATCACCAAAAGAAGAAGGGGCAAAGAGAATTAAGCACACAAGTACTTCCATAAAGTCAATAGGATTCAGCCCTTCACTGCTTACTCCACTTTTCCAGTTATTAAATATAACAGCCAGTCTGCAAGTTCCACAACTCAAGTGCACATTTAAGAAAACTGATTTTGAATTATGTTTTCCCTCAAAGTAAATTAAATGTTTTAAAGAAATTAATATTAACTAGCAGTGTTGTTTAGTCAAGAGTAATAAGTGTCATAATTTATACATGTATTCTTTACAGTTCATGTTTGATAGCATGTGTTAGAAGTGCAAAGTTAATGTCATTTTAGTTATAAATGCTATATCAAGTGTTGATGACAAGATGATGTAAGATGACATGGTGTTATGCAAGCAGTGATTCATTCATCCAGTAAAGCTGAGTCTGATTTGACTCCTGCAGCTACTCAAGGAATAGCCATTATCATCCACTGACTTTATTAGGCAAGTACGGAACAGAAGTAGATTATCACACATGCCACACTTACATCCACCTATGGATAATTAAGAGCAGCTAATCCACCTACCACCTACTACATTGCTCTAGGATTTGGGGAAGGGGAACTGGAGTAGATCATGCTGGAAAGATAGATACATCTCCCAGAGACTGCCACTTCTCCGGAACAAGCTTCCTCTCATTGACCCTCTTCAGACACAACCTAGATCAATTGATGGGTGACCACAAATTCACTCCTGGGGTGGTGCCCATGTCCCTCCTGAACAGCGGAAGTCAGTATTAACGACCATAGACCCTTACCTCTGCAAAGTTCACTCACCTAACCACCCACAACTGAGGCAACTTGGGATAAATATACGTAGGCTTGTATGGGTTCTAGGGCCATTAGCCTAGTAACCTTCTATGGACCTTTGTACACACAGAAAACCCACATGAGCAGACAGAAGACATGCATACTCTGCACAGAAGGTACTTTATCTGAGAACTGAACTGAGCAAAGAGAACTTCTTGTTGTTCGGTAACAATGCTACTCATGCAGTGATTACCATTTATTTACATTTGCTAAAAGGGATGATCTGAATGGGTCATACAAGACCCCTTTTTCAGCAAAGACCTGGGGAGAAAAACTCCATTAGGGAGGATGCAAATTTTTTTTCAAAGATCAGTAATTTTACAAATCAGTATATTAACATAAATAAGCAGACAAACAACACTGGTATATATATTGTTACTATGTACACGAGGATGTAGGATGCTATATGTTATGTGATATACAAACACACATATGCAAGTACAGTTTTAACAAGCATGTTACCGAATAATTGGGAAGAAATTTTCTCGAGTATGTACAAATTCCTGAATTAGAAGGCATATGGCAGAGTACAAGAGTCGAGATCGGAAAGATAAGAGGTAGGAAGGCTTAGATTTTATGTTTCAGCCAGGTGGTGGGGGACACTAACATAATCTGTATCACAGAGGTAGTGAGAATGAAGAGTCTTTGGAAAGTTTTGTTTGGATTCGATTAGTCTGATCTTTACAGGTAGTCTGTTCCATAACACTGATACTGCATGGGGCTACAAGGATATGTCAAGTGAGTTGTGTTTTCACAAAAGAGGCCAGAGCTTTTTCTTCTGATCACAAATGTCTGTGGGGTTTGTACCATTTCATTAAGGTAGCTATGGATGAACATTTATTGTAATGGTATAGTAATTATGAGTATTTGATAAAAATTAGGGAGTTTTAACTACTGTAACTTGCATAAGGCTGCACAGTGGTGAGTTTCTGAGAGCAAATCTGGCTATTTTGTTAAATCATTGTGTAAACTTGTTTAGCTGAAGCATTTGGAAATTAGTAAATATCAGGAAGCATATATTAGAGTAGGTAGGAGAGAAACAGCTGCAGTAGCTTATGGCTAGACTCTTCTAAACAGTTTTTTTTACCCTATTTAAGTGGCTAAGTTTTTGATTAGTCTTTTTGAAGGTGTGTTGGATTTGCATATCAAATTTGACTTGATTTCCTACTGTAACCCCTGGCAGTTTTATATGTGGGGTGGTTATATTTTGAGATGAAGTTATATTGAGTATAGGAACAGATATACTGCAATGGTAGACTATAATTTTATTTTTTTTGGGGGGGGGGGATTAGTATTAGACTGTCAGCTTGGAGCCAGTTTTCGAATGAATTGTATATGTCTTGTGTAAGCTTTTCCAGCTTATGTATGGAGGGGGGTGCACATACCAGAGTGGCTTTGTCAGCATACTGAATTCTTTTGGATGAACCTGTTGCTGTATGGATCTTGTTGATAAATACATTGAAGACAAGTGGTCCTAGTATTGATCCTTGTTGGACTCCTATCTCCTATGTCTACAGGGAGAAATACTGAGAGGGAGGATTTTCATCTGACTGCTTGGTTCTAATTATCTGAGTAACTTTAGAACCACAGGAGAGTTTGGTGGGAAGTATACTACACACTAAATATTCAGTAGTAACATTCTTAAATATAACATGATTTAAAGTTACATGTCATGCTTTATAGGAATCCCCAGCAGTGTGCTCACATTCCCCTCTGCAAAAGTTTCATCCTGTGTCTTGGCCAATGTCCAATCAACCCAAGGCTGTCTCGTTGCCCTGTGCTGTGAGACCCTGCGTCGATGGCACACTAAAGTGCTTTCAGTTACACTAGTGTATGTTAGAGTTGTATTTAATCTGTCCTCTAAACTGAAGACTCTTTCCCCTTTCACTGTACACGTGCACACTACTGCCCCCCCCCATTTTTCTCTTCCTATTGTACTCCTAGGTCAGCTACTTAAAACTACTTTCTCTTGGAAACGCTTTAGCTGTGTACCTGCAGCCCATACTTCAATACTTTTTCCTTGTAGAAGTGGTGGTCCTTTTCATCACACTGTACTAGATTAGTAGCATAAGATTTGTAGTTATTAGGAAGATACTGCACTACACTGACCTGCAATAGACTTAGTTTGGTTTTCCTGTATTCTTTTTAGCAGCTGGCCTAGTCCAGTTTTTTCTGACTTACAACCTTGTATTACTTAGCGTATACCCCCTCCCCCACCTTGAACCTGCACAACTCCCTACCACTCCTACTTAATTACAGAGGTGTCTTTCTTTTACTGTTCTGTCCTGACCAGCTCTATAGATAGGTTCTGCAGTCTCAAGGACTGGTGTAGCCTGCTCTGTTCCCTTATTCTTTCCCCATTTCCCACCCACCCCCACTACCTCTACATTTATTCTAACTCCAGATCACCTGACCACACCCTCCTCCAATCAACGACCTCTCATACACACCCCCTATCAAATTTCTACTTTAAAAAGGTACATAGTATCTACTTGCCATGCATTCACACTCACACCCATACTTGAACCCCAAAACCACTAAGTCCCAACCACTACTCCCTCATAAAATAACATTAATCCTAGGATTTCTCTTCCTAACCTTCACATATGTAACAAACATTGCATCATTATATACAAACACATCATTGAAAAACATATCATGCCACATAACACTTTCTCAAACAAATATACACTCACATTTTCTTTCCTATCTCTTCTACGTTATTTAAAGACAGCTTAATCCTACACATTCATAAGTCTCACAAAACACCATCTTACACTAGAAAAACATTTAGATCCAACATAGACAAGTGCACACAATTAAACACATACTGTTTATCACTAAAAATCTACTTATATCTGGAGACATACACCCAAACCCTGGACCACAAAACTCTCTCCTGTCTGCTAGGCAAATCTCTGACCTATTGATTCTGAATGTCAACATGAGAAGTATCTCTAACAAACTTTCTGACCTACACGCATTTATAACTCGCTACTCCCCTGACATACTAACCTTTACCGAGACGAGGCTAAAACCCTAGTACCCAAAATGAAAAAATTCTCCCACCAGGATATAATATCCAAAGACTGGATAGAGTTAGCAAAAAGGGAGGTGGAGTTGCTATCCTCTACAAAAATACAATCAACATCAAACCTCTACAAACCCGCATACCTAAATTTCAAAATGCCGAAACCTTAGGTTCAACCGTAAGCATAAATGACACAAAAATTATCAGCATTCTCTGCTGTTATATTCCCCCAGGCAATACCTCTCCCATCATTGAAGAAATGTTACAATGGGCCACAGATAATCTAGCCCAAGAAATCATCTTACTAGTGAAAAATTATATGTACGTATTCTGTTGGTTTCTTGCTGTTACTTGCATTGGCATGCAAGCATGCCACAGTATATTAACGCTTAGTATGACCAAATACTTTAATACTGTACTAAGTACAATAAATACACTGTGACAAACTGCTTCAGTTAGTATGACTTTCCTGTTACATTTCTCTTTTGGATTTACAAGCATGCAATACAGATGCTGTCATCTCTCTACTGCAAATTCCCAAAGTTTGTTTATACACACTCATATTTATACCAAAGTCTGACATTTTTTTTCTCAGTCTGATGCATAACAGTCTTCTTTTGTATAACACTTTTTCTTTGTTCTTCTAATTTATAATTTGTCCTTGATTCCTTTTCAAGTTCAGTGGTCCAAGGAAACTTGCATTATCTGAAACGTGGTGTTCCAGCACTATCTGAAACTTGATGTTCTAACTTTATCTTGCTTGCTGTTGCATATCTTTACTTCATCGATGTCCTTCCAACTGCCATCTGCGCAGCTATTTTTACAGACTTTGTTTCTCAATAACATACTCCTTTACATGGATGGCAATATCTAATGAAGGTATATATGTTTGCCAGCACACTTACTACTTACTAATTTTCAGCATTTTATACCATTCTACATTAACCCTTTATATTTCATATCATTCTTGCAGCTTTTTATTCAAGCTAATAATAATGCTAGCAACAGTTTTGAAAAGACAGCGAATATACTAAATACAACAGAATACTATTATTCTTTCAGTTCCCCCTTATGTATTTTTTGAGAAATGGACTAAACTTCAGTTAAAGAAAAGACTGCATTTGTTTCTTCAGCATTGATATTTACAGTATTTACACAACAACCACCACCACTTTATTCATGTTTACAATCATGATTTGCTGAGTTATTGCCACTCTTCACAACCTGCAGCATATTAAACAATTCCAAGCTCTCATTATTATTATGACCCCCAAAACTACCAACACCAGATGTATTAACCAATTTTACAATTTGGTTCCAGATGATGACCACCCTGTGAATATGTCCCACCAATTATGGGCAGTGTCAACTTCTGTTTTTGTCTTTTACTATTAACACTGGGTTCTTTGAAACCACACATACAAACTGTGGTGCCACTTTAACAAACCTTTTGAAATTTGAAGGCAATATTGTCCATTTTCAATTTACACATTTAGATACATTAGTACTAAATTGTAATCTGTCTATCAAAGATACTTGTAATGACATATTAAATAGCAGGATTCCAATGTGCTTGTGAATGTACAATCTGTGATATATCTTATTCTACTAGTTTTTATACCAAACTCTTTTAAATCTGCATTTGGTATCTTTAAAACTTGGAAATGTAATATTGAAGTGCAATATTATTTTTTGGTATTGTTGTCCTATCATAGTACAAGTGGATGGTATTTTTACCGTTTGATCTGTATGAAGTACTGGCCTGTTGCCCAAAATGGTAAGTATTTTAACCCATGGTCCTTTTCTTGTATTACTGTGTTGTTTATACAAATAAACAGAGTATTGGTAGAAATCATACCCTTTTTCCCCTGCTGAGTTTTATTCTTATTTTTGTGTTATTGTCTAAACACTGAGATTTTTGAATGATGTCTTCCCTTGTCAGAACTGTTACATTTTCGAGGTAATGTACAGCATCTAATAGAGATAGAGTTGTTTATTGAAATGTTTGTCTTCCTTTACGTTTATGTATGCCTGACCTTGTTCAGCTAACCATGCTGTTATATTTGTGTTAAATGTTATCCTCCCAAAGGTACATGTTGTATGCTTTTTGCAACTGAAATTGTCTTGTGTTTTATTTTGTGTAGTATTTTCCTAACGTTTATTCATGAAATATTGTAATTCCCTCTATTTTGATGTTCAGAATAATGCAAATGAAATGCAGATGTCTGTGTTGAATGTTGCTGCCTTGTCTCGCAGTTGCATTTTTATCTACAGTCCTTGAAGCATGTTCCAGACACTGAACATTCAAGCTTGTCTTAAGCTGTACCAGAATATATGAATGCTAGCAAACAGAAATACATGTATTTAACTAACTATATTATTTCTACATATATTATAGCGGTGGTGCTGTGGTAGCGTTGTCGCCTTACAGTAAGACGTTGTCCTGTTCGGCTAGAGCGTCTTCTGTGTGGAGACATGCGTGAATGGGCGTACCTTCCTTGAAGGTTGTGCGTCAGAGCTGGCAACTCGGCATGTAAAAATCTACTGCCAATCATTAGCTGACCAGATTTCTGCTGTGGCGACCCCTAACCGGGAAAAGCCAAAAGACACAACAACAATTATAGCAACAGATGTGTATATGCATCTAACTAGCAAATAGATGTGCACATGCATTTATACATTTTTAAACATATCTATCACTGTATAAATTCCCTCTGTTTTATTTTAAATACAAAACTGTCTATATCAGTATGTACTTTTTAGTCCAGTTATATTGTTATCAACTAGAAACACATTGGAAAACAAAACCTTTAGTTTTCTTTTGATACAGCAAGTTAACACAGTTTTATATTGTAACAAGCATTACCAGTTATGAGCTGTATTTTGCAGTTGCTGAATATAACTTTAAACAGTGATGTCCTATACAGTAATTTATTGACAATGCTTGAGGATTTTATTGCAAAGGCATTGCAGTCTTGTTGTTTGAAAAAAAAAAAACACGTCACAAATATCAAGCTTTGACTTGTTACTCTATTATAAATGAATTGAGAAGCAATTTTTGTGATGAACAGTTTAACACTTGAATGCAAAATTGTCTGGTTACATAGATAAACCATTTACTATATACTGCACAAAATATACTTGCTTGTACAGATTGTTTTTGCATTTGTATATACATGGCTGTAATGTACACTCAGTCCAGTTTTCAAACCTAGCATTAAACTGAAGCATGCTAATTACATTACTTGAAAAATTAAAATGTATTTTTGATATTACCACTTTGCACCTTTATTTGAGTCCTTTTTGCATTACTGTTTACACAGTTAGTGTAAAATTGAAAGCATGCCTTTCCCCCCGTAGTATATATCATTTTATTGCGGTACTGCTTATTTGCTTTATGCTGTGAGAATCAAATGTATGCTTGGCCTTTGGCTGTTACCTGGACTGTGACACTTTGGTCTTACACATTTGCTTTCTGATTTGATCATTTTTTGGCCATTTTCAAAAACAGAAATTATTTTTATAAAGCTTTTGCTGTTGCCTATACTGTCAAAGTTGTAGTAGGAATCACTTTTACCCATTTTGAAAAGACATTTACTGCTACTAGTAGGTATTTGTACCCTCCCTTTTTTGTTAAGGGACCTGCATAATTTATTTTAATTGCATACCATAGCCCATGTACTGACTGTAGTCGTCATAGTATTTACTTGCAAACTTTTGTTCTTTTTGCTCAATGCTGCACATGAATACTTAACAATAATGTTTGAGAAAAACGTAAGCCATTTGGCCTGGCAACCAGTCTTGTTTCCTTGACCTTATAAATTTCAGTACCAGTAACATTTTATGTTATGCAACATTCCTTGTAACTACCCATTCCATCCTGGAAAGATTTGAGCTCACATACCTTTTTTTCTTTCTGCACATTCCAGACGCTTAACCCATAACTCCTCTAGAACTTACTCGCACCTTCAGTCATTCGTTTTTATACTTGCAACTTGATATTAGAATGCAGTTGTAATAAACGTTAACTTGCCTAACTATGCAAAATATTGTTTTTGAAGACTGTTTTTGCTGGAGTCCTTGCTATTTTTGATGCTATTATAAATCGCAAAATATTGTAAGAAACAAAAGAGATATTTGGCTTAACACATGCTTAAAACAGACATATTTACATAATTTACATTTGCTGTTGTCTGCGTGTTGCTGCACTTTAGGTGAAAAGAAAATACATGCATGTCAGTCTCGTGACATCATGTCTTTACTGGGTTTAACTACTCTCATTTGATTTTTATACCCTAGAACTGTTTTATTTGAAATGGTTTTAAAATCAAATTAAGTGCCTTGCTTTAACAGAATGAAAGTTTGTGCTATGTACGCTTAACCATTTTCTTAAGGTAGAATAGAACGTTGTAAATTATTTTCTATCAACATAGTTAACTGCTGTTGCTTTAACCCTTTACTAACCAGATTATATTTGTCAGTATTCTGTTCTGCTGACTTTAAAGCTCTTATGCACTTCTGAAAAAGTGTTTGCACATGTTGTCTGAACTCACTCTATGTCTTAGAAGTTTATTAAATCTTTTGTCAGTTCACCATGAACCTCATCTCTGTTTTTATATGTTTTGTAATGTGCAGTGGTTTTATGCCACTCTTGTCTAGCAAGATGTACAGAAGATAACTGACTTGACTGATATTGTAACTCTGAAATTAACACTTTACATGTGGTGACAGGACATAATGCATCTGGTTGTTTACCTTTACTTTTATGACATTGCAGACAGAAAGCAGTTTCATATGACTTGCACAATAAATGTTTACTGTCATAATAACAATGATGTTGCTATTTTAAGATACCAGTTAAAGGTAATGCATTTACATAAAGCATTGACATCAACTTTACCTAGTAAAGTACTACATGTACTACAGTTATGTTTATACCAATATTTAAATTCTGACCATACATGTGCTGGACTATTATTGCTGTCTACCTGAAAAGTAGTGTTATATTTTACAGTTCTTTTGTTTAAGGCATCCATGCTGTAAAATGAAAAACAAAAAGAGAATTATCAGTTTCTGTGTGGAAAGTGATCAAGTCTTCCCTCGAGAAAGTGTGGAAAGTCCCTCGTTGATTCTCCCAAAAGATGTTCAAACACAGCAGGCAGATTCAGCTGTGTGAATGTACAGGACCTGTGGAACTTGCAGAGATGCAGTGTTCTGCTACCGGATATTGTGCATAAGAAGGAGGCAAACGTTTGCACTGCAAATGGATGTACTAACTGAATAAAATGAAAAAAAGCTGTAGTTGTCACAAGAAAAAAAACATTCGGTCCGTCAACTGTGGCTCGCCATTGAAAAATTATATACACATCTTTTGTTGGTTTCTTGCTGTTACTTGCATTTGCATGCAAGCATGCCACAGTATATTAACTCTTAGTATGACCAACTACTTTAATACTGTATTGTACTAAGTACAATAAATACACTGAGACAAACTGCTTCAGTTAGTATGACTTTACTGTTGTATTTTTCTTTTGGATCTACAAGCATTCAATACAGACGCTGTCAGCTCTCTGTGGCAAATTCCCAAAGCTTGTTTATACACACTCATTTATACCAGTCTGATATTTTTTCTCAGTCTCATGTATAACAGTCATGTTTTGTATAACACTTTTCCTTTGTTCTTCTAATTTATGACTTGTCCTTGATTCTTTTTCAAGTTTGGTGGTCCATGGAAACTCAGTCTTGCATCATCTGAAATGTGGTGTTCCAGCACCATCTGAAACTTGATGTTCTAACTTTATCTTGCTTGATGTTACATATCTTTACTTCACTGATGTCTTTCCAGTTGCCATCTGCGCAGCTATTTTTACAGACTTTGTTTCTCGATAACATACTCCTTTACAGGAAGCCAATATCTAATGAAGGTATATATGTTTGCCAGCACATTTACCTCTTCCTAATTTTCAGCATTTTATACTATTCTAAATTAATCCTTTATATTTCATATTTCATATCATTCTTGCAGCTTTTTATTCAAGCTAATAATCATGCTAGCAACAATTTTGAAAAGACAGTAAATATACTAAATAAAACAGAGTACTATTGTTATTTCAACTAGGTGACCTGAACACTGATTGGTCAGCCTGTACCTCTAACAACCTCACTAACCATATTAATCTTTACAGGTTTACCCAACTTAAACAAGAACCCACTAGAATCGACAAATAAAAACACAGTCTATTCTAGACTGGACACTAGTTAACTTCCCCAAACAAAACTATCAGACAGGATGCCTTCCTGATGGTTTTAGTGACCATCTCCCCACCTTCCTTCTGCGGAAACGTACCAACATAGCCAGACCCATTGTTTTTAAACAAGTCAGAGGTGATCGTAAACTAAATATACAACTAAACAGTATTCTAAAACATAGTAACTGGAAACCACTACAAACCCTAAATCTAGACCAAGCCACTGACTACTTCAACAATATTCTCATCAATATCCTTGATAGACTCACACCAATTAGGAAACTAAGAGCCAAGTCACACTATGCACCATGGCTAACTAGAGAAACTGGAGCCCTTTTAAAGTCAATGGATAAGGCTTGGAGAATGTGGAAGAAATACAATACTAGCCTAGCCAAACAAAGTTACCTAAAACTTAGAAATCAGTCCAAGAGACAAACCAAACTTGATAGACAAAATTACTTCCTCAATATCCAAAACAAACATTCAAAAGATCCCCAAAAGTTTTGACATTCCATTAACTCTCTCCTAAAACCAGGCAAAACTACCACTCCCACTCCTAACTCCCGAATGACAACAAGGACATTGCCTCCCAATTCTATCACCACTTCACAGAATCCATCTTAACACTATCCTCCCAACTATCCAAAAGCAGGCCTACATATAACCCAACCTAATGCCCTGACATCTCATCCTTTATGTTCTCACCTGTTCCCACCTCAACAATTAAAAAACACCTCCTAAAACTGAAACCTACTACCCTTGCCACTGACAATCTGCCAGCCAACTTGCTAAAAATAGCTGCTGAATCCTTATCCTACCCTATTTCTATTCTTATCAATCGCTCCATACAAGAAGCATATGTCCCACAGCTATGGAAGGTATCATACATTATTCCACTACATAAAGATGGAAACTCTTATGAATACTCAAATTATCATCCCATTGCCATTCTACCCCTTATCTAAAATACTAGATAAATGTATACATTCTCAGATAACACAATTCCTAAACTCATACCATCTCCTCTCCCCCAAACAGCATGGCTTCCGACACCACCATAGCACAACCACTGCTCTGCTCTCTTTCACCAATCTGATCAACCAACACAGAAATAATAACAACTTTGTATCTGCAATATTTCTAGACCTCTCCACAGCATTTGACATGGTTTCACATTCCTTACTACTAGACACCCTGACATACCTATCCTTTGCCCCTTCCACTATACCCTGGTCAAATAGGCAACAATCTGTCCAATGGCAAAGTGTACTATCCCCCCTTACTCCCAACTACCACAGGTGTACCACAACGCTCCATATTAGGCCCACTTCTATTTTCCATATTTACCAATAATCTCCATACCACCACACAGCATGCTTCACTTATACAATACGTTGATGATTCAACTCTTATCTGTTCAGCTCCATTACTTCCCACCCTACAACTCACCCAGGAATCCTTTAGCTCTGTGGAAAGTTGGATCACTCAGATCCAACTTATCCTAAACCCTAATAAAACCAAATTATTACTTTTCACCCCCAACAAAACTATTTCCACCCCTCTATCCTTCACTATTTCCTCCAAAAATGGCACTATTATCTTTCCCTCTGACTATACCAAACTCCTAGGCATTGAAATTCATAAAAATCTACACTTCGACGTCCACATTTCACAAACTATCAAAAAAGTCCATAAAAAATGGGAACACTATATAGGCACAGGAAATCCCTCTCGAAACAAGCACAGATTACCCTAGCCCAAACTCACCTCTTGTCTACCCTAATGTATGCTGCTCCAATTCTTACCCAGCTTAGAAAATTTGACCTTGCCAGACTTGAATCATGTTATAATAAAATTGCCAAGTTTGCAAACAACTCTACCTTTAGAACCCACCATTGCCAGGCTCTAAGGGAACTGCAATGGCTGGAACTTCCCCTGCTACTAACCTATCACCAATTAGTCATTGCCTACAATATGGTAACACATCCAGGAAAAAAACCTGCACTAGGCCAACTTCTCACCCGCTATAATACAAACTGTCCTCTCCGATCTTCCAACGAACCCCTCCTCTGTATCTCTAGGGCTAACAATACTGCAGGAAAAGCACTGTTCTCCCACTTCATAGCTAGAACCTGGAATAATCTCCCTCCTGCTTGGATTTATATACCTCACTTCCTAATATACCTACTGTAATATATATTGCAGTCTAGGTCTTCTCCTAATGCTGTTTGAATTTGCATACTTATTCTGTTATTAACCATGTGTAACTATTTTTCCTGTATATATAGGTCTTGTTATGTCTTCTGCTGTATACTGTATATTAACATTGTTTGAAAATTCTCTGTATACTGTATTTTAACATATTGTGTAAACTTTTACTTACTGTGGAGCATTTCTCCCCGGGCCTCTGCTGAAAATGGACCTGAGTCCAGTCAGACCATTCCGGTTAACAAATGTAAAATAAATAAAATTAAAAAAATAAAATGTTAGTTACAGTACAGTGCTGTTCAAATGTCCATGAAAACTTAAATAATGACCTGGTGTTGTGTCCTGTTTTAGGCCATTTATAGCATCTGACACCTCACAGCTGATAACATTTTAAGTTAATCATATTAGTAACAAATTAGTTTGGCAAGTTTCCCATCAAAACATGAAAAAGACACTGATAATGTGAAGTTCAGCAACTGCAATGTAATACAGCACATTTCAACAGGCCCTATGAATCCATTTCCTTTCTGGATGAAATAATAATGTGCAGTATTCAGATTAATTTTAATTGCTATTTTGCTGCCAGTAAAGATACAACTTCTTAGCAGTTCTGATGCAACCTACAGATTGCTTATTTCACTGTCGTTTGTTCTCAAAACTAAAATGTAACAGTAGCAGGAAGAGCACGAGTAAAATCCCTGCAGAGATGTAAAAGATCAGAGGATAAACTCATCAGCATGAACAAAAACGTTAGGCGAATTAATCTATAGCAGAATGTTCCTTAAATAGACAAGTTTCTCATTCAGTCACAATTCTATTTAATTATGTTACACTGCTGAGGACAGGCTAAGCCTCCAAGGAAAAAAAATGTATAGATTTTGCATTGACTGTTCATGCTGCTTAATAAGATGAAGGTATAGATTTTGGAGACAAGAGACTCCAGGCTTGCTCTTTGACTAATATCTCTCTGTCTCATCTGATTGGCTAGGTTATTTAAGGAACATTATTTAAAGCAGTCTGACCATGGGTGCAATTGTGGAAAGCTGCCCTATCACTGCAAAGGGCAACCAATTAAAAGCAGCAAGAAAAGTACTCTGATTTGCTTTATAATGGGTCATAACAAGTCAGGACTGGAGGCTAGAGCTAACTATTCAAGCAAATCATTTATCAGGTTTTGGGATGATTAATTTTTTCATGTTTTCCAATATAAGCTGAAATCTTGAAACTGTGTTAGAGGCACTTTGCCTATGCAGTCATAGTGCAATTAACTGTATCCACCATTCAATATTTATTTAAAAGATGCAGAAAAATCAATTCACTAGCACAGTCAATATGTACTCTGTGCATCTGGGTCAGTGGGAGCAACCTGAGAACATTCTCAGTAGAAAATGAGTAAAGACTTCATGTTCACTGGTAGATGCTCACAGCTATCTCTAGAGAATCAGGATCACCTCTAATTAAAGACAGTTTGACCTACCTGCAGCTTTCATCAGCCTCTTCTCTTCCTCCCTCAGTTTATTCTGCATTAAACGCAAGGTGTTCTCTGTTTCCTGTGAATGAGACAAACAAGGATCAACAAAAAGGAATGAATTCTTTGATGCCTAACAAAATGTTACCTCACCCTCAGACATGTCACAGAACACATTATACATTCTAAATTGCACATGATTATGTGAAAAAAAACAGATCCTTGCAAGCATACATTTTCCTCATTAAATCACTCCCACGAAATCAAGGAAAAGTACTTCACTGGTGTTAGCCACAGGAGAATTCATACTTTAAGACTGTAAAATATATTGCATAGATCTTGGCGGAGATCTCTTGCAACTTGTGTAGGTACAGCAAAAGCTTTTCTCTAGAGATGAATTTGAAGCCACATTATTTTTTGACAGACATTAAAGAGGGTATTGTTTTGAGTTTTCAAACTGGAATTTTTTAAAACCAGCATATATTGTGATATATACTTATATATTGTGTGTATGTGCGTGTGTGTATACACATCTGCATATAAACGTGTACACACACACACACACATGTAAAATGTGTGTGTATGCACATATATCATGAATGTTCTCAAGGCCCTGTTTGAACTTGACAAATGGTGTGGATCCCTTTCTTCTTTTCAGTAAAGATGTTAGGGTACCTTTGACACAGATGGTTTTGTAGGGGAGTGGAAGGAGTTCTATGGATGAAAGCAAAGGACATTTAAGGCGATAACAATAAAATGATTATTGACATGCTTGGTAAGGGTAAGAGGAACAGTGTATAGTGTTAGCTACAAGTTGAAAAACATTCCTGTGATCATTTTCCTTTCATCTGTAGCACAAACTATAAATCATACATCAGAAATGCTCACAGAAAGCATCAGTCTAGTTTTGTTTTGGGGAAGGTGGCAGGGTACGCTGTGTATGAAAGCAAACGGTAATTAAATAATTTATGTAAAACAGTTACATACATGCCCAACACCAACAGTTTGAAATAAATTAATGTTGTCATAGTTTGCATCATTTTCTTCGCAATCAAACAAAAAGTTTTATACAGAAGGTGAATATCTTTTTAGAGGAAATGTGAGGAGCCATGCTATAAGTTAATGTCAATGGCCACTATGTGATCAGTATTAAATAAAAAAATATATGGCCTGTTGGAGGGAATTGTATGCATCTAACAGCAGCTATATGCCACAGATAATAACTGATTTAACAAATGTTTTGAGCAACTTGTAGGTTTGGGGCAAATTCATCACAGTGCTGCACTTAGACCACCATGGGAAAACACGATTGTTAGGTAGTTTTTGTAACTAATGATCTTTTTGTTATTGCTTGAAAGCTTCATAAATGTAAACTGAAGTGGGGACTAAGATGCATCCTTTTACAGATGAGTACTATATTCATATATTTATAGGTCTCTGTTGCAGCAGTCTGCCAGCTTGAATTATTTCTGGTTTCCACTGTGTTATTTTCAACTTCTGCTCATTATGCAGAACACAGTAATAGCTTAGAATACTTGTCTGCTGATTTGGTATTAGCTTGTAAGTAAAATAATTTATATTTCACCAGAATAAAATAAAATGTATACATTACTTTTCATTTACAATATGCCATATCTAACCAGCCAAATGTCTGTGCAACTATTGAGGCTGAGTTGAATTCAGTGTGGTGCTGCACTGACACCCTTAAGGGTAAAATAGTATTCTTAGAGTTTTTCGAACTGATCCTTTTGTTACTGCCTGAATGTTTCATAATGAAATCTGAAATGGGACTGAAACATGGCCTTTTACAGATAAGTGTTATATCTTTACATTTATAGGTGTTTGCTGGCTGCAGCCTGACTATTTATATTATACCAGGTTATACTGGGACTCTTGTTTTTAACTTCACTTCAGTGTGCAGAACACAGTAATGGCTTTGAATACGTCTTTACTGAGTTGTTACTACATGAGAAGTAATAATCCTATATAGTTCACTAGAAAATATGCAGTTTTCATTTGTAGTATGTCATAGTCAACATGCCAAGTATTTGAGCAACTAGTGAGATTGGATTAAATTCAGCATTATGCTGCTCTGAGACCCCTAAAGGCAGAATATGATTTTTAGGTGTTTTGTATAACAAAATCATCTTGTTTTTACTGGCTGAAACTTTTGTAATGAAATTTGAAAAGGGACTGAGATATGACATTTATAAATAGGTGTTACATATACACATTCATGTGTGTTAACTGTTACAGTCTAACTGATTACTTTGTACCCAATATCCATTGGGCCTGCTGTTTTGGTGTTCTTCCCAGTATGCAAAACCCACCAAAATTGGCCTAGTACATGTTTCTATGAATTGTCATTACAGAAGAAGTAAAATGCATTTCTGAAAAATACATACGTTTTTGTCAATAGACTTACGAACCCCTGCTGTTTAGATTCTTGTTAAGTAAGGTATATTAAAGTTATGTATTTACCTTTACAACTGGAACCAGCTAAATGCACTTCAAAGAAGAGGATCATGATGTATTATTTTAAGATATTTACTGTAATACTTCATGATTACATGGAAATTGACTTTTACTAAGTTTATTTATTCTCCTAGAAAGTCCAACTGGGATAATATTCCATTTCAGCAGAGGCACGGGGAGAAAAGCCTCACTTTGACATAATATGGTTACAGTTAAATAAAGTTATTACAGAGTCTAACACAGAATAAAAAGAAGTTATGCTCTTACCATAAAGTTCCATGTGAATTGTTCATCTCGCCTTTGTTCTTACACACGGGTCCGGTGCCGATCCTCGGCTCCGAGTCGGCCGCATCATAAGCTCTGCATCTCAGAGAAGCTCGAGGCACAGTCCATATCCCATGATCCTCCGCTGTTATCCCTCAGATCTAGTTTGCAAGAAACCAGAACGCACTACCAACCACTGCGTCTAATGCTCACGCAACCATACACCTGAACCTAAACCATATAAACTAAATACAGACAGGTGTACACCTAATGTGTCACCTACTAATATACAGGTAGCGTTAGATAACCCAGCGAAGACCAACCAGACACTAGTCGTACCAGTTTTTCCAGAACGCAGCGGGGGAAGGAGGGAGGGAATGTAAGAACAAAGGCGAGATGAACAATTCACATGGAACGTTATGGTAAGAACATAACTTCTTTATGTTGAATTGTTCGATCTCGCCGTTTGTTCTTACACACGGGTAGCGTCCCTAGCTCCGTTACTCCGGGTGGCTCAAGGAAGAACGTTCCTGAGAACAGTGGAACCAAAGGAAGCCCTGTCCTTGGAGGTCCTATCTACTTTGTAGTGAGTAATAAACGTATGAGGCTTTGCCCACGTTGCCGCCGCACAAATAGTATCCAACGGTAGACGAGCGGCATGGGCTAGAGAAGTAGAAACAGCCCTAGTAGAATGAGCCTTAGGTATGAACGGAAGTGGTTGTTTGGAAGCTGAATAGACAAAATTTATGCAGTCTGAAAGCCATTTGGATAACGTGCATTTTGTTACTGCCATCCCTTTCTTATTATCCGCGAAGGAAACAAAGAGCTGATCTGATTTCCTGCATTCCCTTGTTCTGTCCAAATAAAATCTCAGCTGTCTATGTACATCCAATTTGTGCAGCATATATTCCAACTTGTTAGAATGTTTTTTGAAAAAGGTGGGAAACTCAATAGATTGATTAATATTAAGCATTGAACATACCTTCAGAAGAAATGATGGATTAGTATGTAAGGTGACTCTATCTGGATGAAAAAACATGTATGGGGGCCTAATCGACAAGGCCTGTAGCTCTGATATCCTAAGAGCTGAAGTGACAGCAATAAGAAAAAGAGTCTTCCATGACAAGCATTTAAGTAAACACGTTGACGCTGGTTCGAAGGGTGGTAACATAAGTTGAGATAACATCAAATTCAAACTCCAGGGAAAAACCAGATCCCGAATGGGTGGACGGAAATGAAAGGTACCCTTCATGAAAGCTCTACAAAGCCTGTGAGACATAAGTGTAGAGCCCCCTTCACCTACATGAAAGTTAGACATGGCAGCTAACTGCACTCTTATCGTGGACGTAGAAGCCCCTTCGTGAAAGGGTGTAGATAAAAAATCCAAGATTTTGTGTATCGGGGCCACCAAGGGATCTATACCTTGCCCTGATGCCCAACACGTGAAACGTTTCCATTTGCTCTTGTACAGTTTCCTAGTGGAAGCTTTGTGGGAAGAAACTAGAATGTGTTGTACTGCTGGAGACAAAAAAATCTGACCTGGCTAAATTGGGAAGCGGAGCAGCCAAGCTCTCAGTTTGAGGGACTGAAGAGATGGGTGAGGAACTCCTGACGAGTGTGTCAACAGGTCTGGCACTGGATCCAGGATCCACGGTTCCTCCATCTGGTGAGTTCGAAGAAAGGGAAACCAGATCTGTCGAGGCCAGAATGGTGCTATTAAAATGATCATCCTTTCCAGACTCCTGGCTTTCTGAAGGAATTTGGGTATCAATGGAACAGGAGGGAAGGCATATAGGAGACCCGGGGGCCAATCATGTACCAGTGCATCCCTGGGGGCACCCCCCGGAGGGGGGAGTAGGGCAAAGTAGCTTCTGCATTTGGCATTTAAGGGGGATGCAAATAGATCGCAGCAAGGCTGGCCCCATCTGTGGAAAATCCTCTCCGCACTTGACTTTTGAGCGACCACTCGTGAGGCAACAGGATGGCTCTGCTCAACCTGTCCACGATGACGTTGGATGACCCCGGGATGTGCGTTGCTATTAGAAAGCATCCGGTGGACACAGCCCATTGCCAAATTCTCAGGGCCTCACTGCATAATGGGTAAGACCTGGTTCCTTCCTACTTGTTTATGTACTAGACCACTGACATATTGTCCGTCTGAACTGCCATTGTTCCTAGAGGTAGAGATTCGTGGAAGTGTTGCAACACTAGAAACACTGCTCTCAACTCCAGGACATTGATGTGCAGATTGTACTCCATCTTGGACCATTCTCCTTGGACCGTCTCCCCTGAAAAAGTCCCCCCCCCATCAGGGAAGCGTCCGTGGTTATTGTGGCTGTAGGGCTGGCTAGCACAAATGGGTGACCTATCGTCAGATCTTGACTGTTCAGCCACCATCGAAGATCCCGCTTGCAAGATTCTGTGATCAAGATGTCGTGTGACAATGGAAGCTGTTGGAACGACCACTGTGCGAAGAGCAGCCACTGGAGGACCCTCATGTGCATCCTGCCCAAAGGAACTGCAATAAGGGTAGCTGCCATCATTCCCAGGGCTTTCAGCACTTGCGCGGCAGGAACTCTCTTGTTTCGAAGAAGAATAGCGACCTGATCCCTGAGGGCTGACACTCTTGTCTGGGAAAGCTTGATCAAGGCTGTAGTAGTATCTAAATCTGCCCCTATGAATGAGATATGCTGTGAGGGCGATAAGGCAGATTTTTCTAAGTTGACTGTGATTCCTAAATGGGAACAAAGGTTGACCGTGTAGTCCCTGGCTTGCACAAGATGATGCTTGGTGGTGGCAGTGAGGAGCCAGTCGTCCAGATATGGAAACACCTGGAATCCTAGCCACCTCAGGTGAGACACCACTCTGCCATGCATTTGGTGAACACCCTGGGGGCTGAGGTGAGACCAAAGGGCAGAGCTCGAATTTGGAAATGACTGGCTCCCAGCCGGAAGCGCAGGTGATCTCTGGATGCCCTGGCCATTTTGATGTGGTAGTACGCGTCCCTGAGATCTATAGAGCACATCCAATCGCCCTTCTGCAGAAAGGGAAGGATCGATTGTAGCATGACCAGCCGGAACTTTTCCTTCCTTACTAAGGTGTTGAGTTTGGGTCTCGGAGGAGGATCTGCAGGAGACACAGGGAGGGCTTCAAGTTTCGATACCAACTGGGACGAAACCGCAATGAGCTTGGATACAGCCATGTTCTCCATAAGTTTCTGCACCACTCGATCCATGTCGGTGTCAGATAGCGGCCTGGAAGAACGAGTCGAAGGGGCCGAATATGTCACCGAACGAAGGATCGAAGATGGAGGCACCTCCGACACCGGCTCCAAGACCTGGGCCTCGATCAGAGACAACCGTTCGATGCTCGGCCCCGAGGTCTGTTGAGCCGGCGACCGAACCTTAGTAGAGGTGCTCGGAGCCGATGACTTGGGCTCCGATACCTTCAAAGACTTTGACGCCTGAACAGCCTTCTCCAAGGCTTCTTGAAAGTCGGGCTTTAGCAAACCCCTCTCGATTAACTTCCTGCGCCTTTCCATCATGACCCTTCCACTGAAGGAATGACAGATAGAACAGTCTTCCTGCAGATGGAGAGGGCCAAGACAGTAGACGCAGGAAGTATGATTGTCGGTGATGGACATCTTCTGTCCACACTGACATCTCTTGAACCCAGACTTGGCCTTATCTGCCCTGTCCAAAACAAGTAACTAATCTTGTAACAAGAACTTGTAATAAGCACTAACAATTCTAAATATATAGAAACACTGCACACAACTACAACTACAGTCAAACAACACAGCAAAGTACTAGCAATATTAGATATATGAAGAAGAAAAATATATATATTTATATATATATATATATATATATATATATATATATATATATATATATATATAAAATGGGTAAAACCCTAAGAAAAGGCACACATACACACACACAAACTGGTTACTAAGTCTAAACTAACTAGTAAAATTAGTTTTAAATAGAGTACTAATAGCAAAATACAAAATTTTACTGGCCCAAGCTCTCTCCACAACGCGATCTGTTGCAGCGGCAAACTAGATCTGGGATAACAGCGGAGGATCATGGGATATGGACTGTGCCTCGAGCTTCTCTGAGATGCAGAGCTTATGATGCGGCCGGCTCGGAGCTGAGGATTGGCTCCGGACCCGTGTGTAAGAACAAACGGCGAGATCGAACAATTTCACATTGATATATTAAAATAAAGATTCAGCTTCAGTTCATAAAGTGTGATCCTATACATACATAGTGCAAACAGTTGGACAGCTGTAACAAGTTGAAAAAGAATACTGTCAATAGATAAAGTATTCACACTTTACAGTTTATATTTCATACAGATGAAATTAAACTCACTGAGTACAGTGGAACAGATGGCTTGATAATACAGCCTAGGAAAAAACATATATGCTCTTTGTCTAAGAAACAGATTGTACTAATTCCTTCTCTCTAAACATAAATATGGTGTGGTGGAAGAAGGGAGGTACTAGTTCAACCTGGGTAGTGTAGGAGCACAGCCACGTTTTTTGTATTTTATTAGTAGTTTGAAGTTGGACAGGTCAGAGGTAGATCTAATTTGCATTGAGATAAAATTCAATTTTTTAGCATTAGAATATGAGAAGAGACTTCCATTAGAGGATTTGTGGGGTTTTTATATGCTGAGAAGATGTTATTCATTAGACTGCAGTGGTCTATTACAGTTATAGGAACAGAGAATATGAGTAAAAGCAGGGCAGTCACTGGCTTTGTGAATACTGTTGTGTGGGTGGAGATAAGCTGTATGAAGTTTAAGTGGTGAGGAGGTTTGAACCAATTCAAAGCCCTAAGGGTAATATAGCAGTGGCTGTGGTATCACTTGGTGGTGGTAAACTTTGCAACCTTATTAGCACATGTCTCCAGCTTATCTTTAACTGTAGTCTGAAGTTTTTTTTTAGAAAGGATGCACGAGAGAGAGAGAGATGGGAGAAGGTAGGTAGTTGTAAGTGTTGTTTCAGTGGTTTTGCTAAGAAAGTTTTTATGCCTGTAGATCATTCCTAATTTCTGGTGAGTCTTTGTTATTTTGAACATGCAGTTCAAATTTAAGATTAGCATCTATAATCACTCCAAGATGTTTTATATGGGAGACTACTTCAATTTCAGCTTTGTTTAGGGAAAAGATTTTGAAATTCACTTTATCAGGTGTGTGTAATTTGGGGAAAAAATAGCAGTAACTTTTTTTTTTTTTTTTTTTAGGATTGAGTTGTGGCTGGGTATTATTGATCCACTCTTCAACTGAGGAAAAAGCTTCTTGCATGATATGGAGGAGTTGAGGCAAGTTATTCGATGTAGATTTAAGCACAGAATCATCAGCATACTGTATAAGAGAACTTACAAATGTATAGAGGTCATTGAAAAAAATATTAAAGAGGAGGGGACCAAGAATAGACCCTTTGGGTACACCACTGCAGACTTTCAAGTATGGAGAGAAAGTATCTGCCATTTTACAGACTGAAGCCTGTCATTTAAATAGCTATTGAACCACAGTAATGAAGAAGAGGATAGTCCAAGTTGAGACGGTTGTTTAGGGTAAGAAACTGCATAGAAAGCTTTTTTGCAGGTCAAGGAATAAGGAGGAAACAAGTTTGCCTGGCTCCCTGTATTTATACATGGTGTCTGTGAATAACCACAGGGCAGGAGTTGTACTGTGTGTAGGGTGGATGTTGAGAGAGGTGTTAGAAGACATTGAAAGAGTTGCTTACGAGTACATCTTTCAAAAATTTTTGAGAGGAGATAATATAGCAATAGGCAGAAAGTTAGAGACATCAACTGAGATATCACCTTTATGAAGAGGGGTAATACAGGATTTTTCCATAGTGAGGGTACACAGGATTCAGCCTTTGATCTATTGATAAGGACAGAGACTGGGTATGCTATGGCATCGGCAGCTATTTTTAGGTATTTAAGTGGGAGTTTGTTCGCTGCAGTGCTGCAAGGTTTGAGTTTCACCAGATTTTTTTAACACTGATGTGGAGACCGATCCTAAGTAGAAGTTGCTAGCAATGGATATAGAGGGTAAATTAGGTTCATATGGGGATGCAGGAGGAAGTAAAGGAAGTGGTGCTGTGCATGGTGCATGGAGAATGTTAGTTTTGGTCTAACCTGTTTGTTGAATTACTAGGATGGGGTGTTACTGGGGGGTAAAGAGTTTTTAGTTAGGGAGGTAATGCTTTCTGTGAAGTAGGTATGGAATATGGTTATAAGTTCTAGTAGAGAGCTATTATGAGCAGGGTTGGACTCCTTATTTGAGCCTGGATGTAACAGGTTACGTGTGTCCATAATTTTTTTTTTTTGGGGGGGGGGCATTTCTGTGTTGAAATTGTAGACAGCTACAATATATTTTTTTTTTTTTAGGCTAACTTGTTTTTTTACTCTGATTGAGCAATTCTCTATAAGTTGCAGTTTATAAGGAGTTAAGCCACTCTTTTCAAGCTTTGTCTCTGAAAGACACTGTAGTTTTGTCTGGCAGTGAGCCATAGTGCGTGTTAATTTTCAATCTTCTTTTGCAGAGTGAAGAATAAGGTATTAAAAGTATTGACTGCCTCATCGAGTGGTAGAATTTTCAGGAGAGACCAATTAAAGGCTTTAAATGTATTGATGAAGGAGTCTATTAACTTCAGAAAAATTTGTTTTTTTTTTAATTGGGGGAAGTCAAAATTTTCTGAGCAGCTAGCTGGATCTCAAAATGGTAAAAAAGTAAATGTATAAGAAATAAACCAAAGGTCCGACCATCTAATATAAGAAATCTTTAATAACAAAAAAACAAAGCTTTCAAGTCTCCAAGACTCTTCCTAAGTGTTAAATTAACCACTAATTAGCATCATAGTTTATCTAAAAAGTCAGCCTACAGAATACACAGCATCAGTCACATGATACTTAAAAAAACTGTCAGTCATATCATACTCAAAACTATTACTAAAACATGAGTGCATAAAAAAACAGTTATGTACTTACCATAACTTGGCATCTGTGTTATCCTATGTCATTATTCCTCACAGTAGGGTCTTGGATCTGACATCGGATCTGAGCTGGCAACTTTAGCTTAGACAGATCCAAGGCTCAAGCTCCTCTCTCGCCCATAATCCCCTGCTGCCCTCTAACCCTCAGATCGAGTTTGCTAACATAGTAAGTATCTCTATGACACAAAAGGTAGAAAGGAAAATAGTCCTGGACCTGCAACACTCCAACTTTCTCAGATGATCCACCAAGGAAGGAGGATGGCGAGAGGGAAATGTGATGAATAACGACATAGGATAGCACAGATGCCAAGTTATGGCAAGTACATAACTCTATCTGATGTTATCCATGTCATTATTCCTCCCAGAAGGGTCAGAGACCCCAGCTACAACTTACCCTGGGAGGCCTCAAGGAAGGACGTGTGGAAGCACTGTGGAACCAAAGGAAGCCCTGTTCCTGGAAACCAAATCCAGCTTGTAATGTGATATAAAGGTGTGAGGATTACACCAAGTGGTAGCAGCACAAATATCATCAATGGACAGTCTGGACATGAAGGCTGAAGATGTAGCCACAGAACTAGTAGAAAGAGCTCTAACCTTTCCCAGAACCTCAAGATGCTTGTTGGTATAGACTATAGAGATACAGCTGGACATCCATTTAGAGATAGTCACTTTAGAAATGGGGAGGCCACGTCTATTCGTGGAAAAAGCCACAAAGAGCTGGTCTGATTTGCAAAACTTCTTAGTCCTATGCAGATAAAATCCCAATTGCCTGTGTACATCCAAAGTATGCAAAATGTACTCTCCTTTATTGGAATAATTGGGAAAGAAAACTGGCAAAAAGGATGGATTTGTTTCAAGACAAACTCATACCATATACGGGGGAGCAACTGATGGGGCTTGCAGCTTGGGCATAACACTACTCTAAGAAAGACTAAAAACACTCTAAGGAGAAAAAAGGTGCCAAACGCCTAACTTACAATGGGGCAACTACCCTGCCAAAAAGCTACGATATCGAAGGGAGGAGAGGAAAAGAAATGATTACTAACACTAAAGTTTAAGTCTAAAGTCAAACTAAGTTTAAACTAATTTTAAACTAAGCTGAAAATAGGTATAGAAAGCACTTACCTGAGCGAGAGCCAACGATCACGTCCATAGCAGAACATGGCAAATGAGATCTGAGGGTTTGAGGGCAGCATGGGATTATGGGAGAGGGACGAGCTTGAGCCTTGCATCTGTCTAAGATAAAGTTGCCAGCTCGGACCGATATCGGATCTAAGACCCTACTATGAGGAATAATGACATGGATAACATCAGCTGCATCTATGCAATAAATAGCATCTATAAAATGACATTTACAAAATAAGTAAAAAATGTAGTAAAAATACAACAAAAAATGCATAAATAAGTAAATAAGTAATCTGTTCAAACTATGTAACATAGCTCTGCTTTTCTTTCACCAGAGACTTGACATTATTCGTAGTGTTAAGCCCTGGTGGTTGATCAGCCCTAAAGTAATTGATCCATTTATATTCTGCAGTCTCTGTTTTATTAATTAAATCCCCCCTCTCTTGCTTAGAAATACTTTTTGCAATACCTTAAACGTAAAAGTATGATTGTTACCTTGCAACTGCATATGTTTAAACAGCGCATTTGTTTCTTTTCCTCTACAAATTTCAAATAAGTGTGACACTATTCTATCTTTTAATTTTTGGGTGGTCTTGCCTATATAAAAACAATTACATTTCTCACAGTCAGCAAGGTAGACATTTTCTGTCGTAGAGGTAGCAAAGACAGTAAAAATAAACATCTGATTAGATATAGGGTGCATAAAGTCTTTTTGCTGATTAATATACTTACAAAATGTACAGTTGTGAAAAAAGGTAATGACTTTCTTTACGGCAGCAGTTTCTACTTTACTCTTATCAAAGCTAAGACCTTTATAGCATAAGTACTGTTTTAGAATTTTTTTTTATATATGAAATGAGGTTCACTGCCAACAATTTTCCTAACTTCACTAACTGATTACAAGATGGCCCAATTCTTTTGTATTATAGATGTAATCCAAGGGCATTCTCATATTATATTTAGTGATATATCCCATAGAACTTATATTTTCGGTGCATCTGTTACAAGAAATATGTTCATTTCCAAATTAAGAAGAAGTGGTGTTAGGTTGGTGGATGGTATTTTCTGTGGGTATAAGCTGGACAGTGGTTGCTAAGCGAGTCTGGATATGTTCCAAAGGTTGTAAATTTACTAGGGTCAGAGACCATTATCCATTCTAAAATTGGGCCTTTACTGTTGCTATTACGAAATCTTGTTTGTGCTTGATAAGATGAGTGTAACCATAAATGTTCACACTAACTGAGTGAAAATCTAATGTAAGGTTTTGCCAGCCAATATTTGTATCTCCTAGAATGATTTTTTTTTCATAAGGTACACAATTAGTTGTCCAGGAGAGGATTTCTTCTAAAACTGTTATATTATTTCCAGGTCGGGTGTAAACTGTACGCTTTTTTATTGTTAAGCTTTAGTAGTGATTCTAGTATTTTGGCATTTTTGAATTTTGGGATGTTGTGTGAAGAGAGAGAGATAAGGCTACTCCTCCTTTCTTGTGGGGTCTATTAGCTCTGATAATACCGGGGCCTGGAGGGAGCAGTTCAGAATCTTTAACCTTAGGCTTAAACCAGGTTTCTGTAATGGCAGACTATCAGGGTTATACTGTGATATCTAGGCATGCAGTTCTGTAATTTTGTTAGAAGTTTTGTTACAAATGTTACAGAAGTTGATAGTGACAATATTCAAATTGTTAGAAAGACAAGTGGGAGAATGATGGGGTGAGTGGTTTGATGTACTAGTTTTTCCATTTGGTTCACAGTATATATCTATCTATATATATATATATATATATATATATATATATATATATATATATATATATATATATATATATATATATACATATATAGTACTTTTTTCAGGCTGACAAATTCAGTTTGCATTTGATTACCACTGGTATGCCCTTATGAAATGAGAATGAAAAATATTGTTCTTTTACCAGGAAAAGTGACAGCTTCTGACACTGTACATGTAGCAAAATATGTGTATTTTCCATGTTCTAACAGCCATGCAAACATTTGAGATAATGTTGTCAACTTTCCCTAAATGCTATTAAGCTGTACAAAACACACAAAAGTGATACTGTAGAAATCTTAACTTGAAACATTCATAAGAATCTTTTAAAGTAGTAGTGACATATTGTCATTTAAAGTCATTGTGGAATTCAAGTCAGAATAGGCTTTGGAAACTGACAGGATGCAACACTTTCAAAGTAGAGAGCATGAATAGTAATCTGCAACCTCATCCGTCTTAACAGTAAAACAAATTTTATCAAATACATGTATGATGCTTTTGTGACCTAGATTTATTTATTTACTTATTTATTTGTTTAACATACTTTCTTCAGAAAAAGAATGTTCAGAATGCAAAGAAATTCTTGAAGTTCTTGAAGTACAACCATCCCTCTGCAATGCCTTCTCTTCTGAATGAAAATCAAAAAAAGAGAGGAAACTCTCTTTTGTTGCCTGAAGTAGTAGTAGTAGGCAAGGAAAAGGCAGCAATGAACTCCTTAGCAATTCCCCAGCAAATCTTCCATGCCCACAGATACAGACAATGGGGAAGGCAGGACTTTCTCACTATGCTCACTTTTTCTGGGAAACTCCCTGAAAAACGGTTGACCCAGAGTAGGCATACTCATCCCAGTTTCAGGTCCCTTATCCTAGCTGAGTAAGGAATGATCACCTGTATCTTCCCCTGAGACAGACAAGAGTGGTTCTCCCTTGCACTCCAAGGATATCCCTACAGCTACTGAGGACATGGCTATTCTGCGATCCTTGGTGGTTGTAGGTACAACACCAAAGGAACTGGGGGAAAAAGATTAGCGGTTTGAGAAACCAAACGTGGCCACAACAGAATCATCCACTAGTGGTCAAGGTGCAACAACAGCCAGTGTGACACCCAAAGACTCCATAATAACTGTTTTCTTCTTGCAGACAGGAGAAAAGTAAGATCAGAGACCAGTAGCTGATCCATAGGCTAGCTGAGAAAGAGACATCAGAGGCAGAGAGAGGATCAGAGGCCCCCCTTCCCCCCTTTTTATTTTTAACACAAAAAGCTCATATAAGCATTTGCAAACAAACTCCCTTAGAAATGCAGTAACAGTCCCAAGACACATTCAGTTTACTAGCAAACACAACATTTTAGTCAGAAAAAAATGAAAGTTATGCACTCACCATAAAGTACAGTTATGTACACTTACCATAAATGTAGATGTTCGAGTGTATTCACTGTTGCTGCCATCACACTTGGGTTATCTGCCTGCAGGTAGCCCTCAGTTGGCCTGAATACCAGAGTCTTGGGATTTCTGTGTCGGATGCTGTCGCTTCTTCCATGACGTCAGGTCGTCAGGGATTTAAAATATGCAGCCGATGCCATTACATCAGTTTTTCTTGCCCCAGACGTCAGGAGCCCTCAAAATAGGAAGCAATTACATGGTGTGGAAGACCTCCAGTAAAAAGTAAATGCCACTGCCATAAAATATGGCCAAAAAAAGAGGATAGGTAGAAAGTATAGAAAAGCCAGGGGGTTGGAGGGAGGGTAACCAGGACTGCAACAGTGAATACACTCGAACATCTACATTTATGGTAAGTGTACACAACTGTACTATGTTCGTCATGTTTCACTGTTGCAGTCATCATACTTGGGTAAGATTCCCAAAGCTGAAGAAGGGTGGAAGCAGTCAATAAATATTAGGGCTGGCTAGCAGGCCTTGTAAGACTGCTGTAGCAAATCCAGCTCTGGATTTAGAAAAAATAGGCAAGTGCTAATGCTTGGTGAAGGTGTGTACAGAACTCCATGTTGAAGCTTCCAGGATGTCTCTGCTCTGATGGGGACTCCCCTGAGAAATGCTGTAGAGGTTGAGGTAGCCCTAGTGGAATGGGTTCTGATCCCCTGTGGGTAGGTTTTCCATGTTGTTTGTAGCAGAAATGGATGCAGTGTGTTATACATTTGGAGATGGTTTGCTTTGAAATGGCCTTGCCCTCTGCCCCTGTAGCAAAGCTGACTAGCAGCTGGTCAGACTTTCTGAAAGGTTTAGTCCTGTCAAGGTAGAACCTAAGCTGCCTGTGCACATCCAAGGAGTGCAGGATCCTTTCCCCGTTATTCTGAGGATTAGGACAAAATGCTGGTAAATGGATGGATTGGTTTAAAGCCACAATAGATAGCACCTTGGGCATAAATGATGGGTTAGTCCTGAGGGAAACCCTGTCCGCATAGAAGATAATGAAGGGTTCCACAGCCATAAGGGCCTGCAACTCAGACACTCTTCTTGCTGAAGTGATGGCTAGAAGTAAGGCTGTTTTTCAAGAGAGGAATTTTAACTCTGCTGTAGCAGCAGGCTCAAGAGAGGGAAGCGTGAGCTTCTCTAGTACAAAGTTAAGGTCCCAGGCTGGTGTGGGAGCTCTCCTCGGGGGTCTTAAATTGTTAGCTCCTCTCAGGAACTGTTTGACAAGAGGGTAAGAGAAGAGGGGTGGCTCAGTATTGTAATGAGCTGAGATGGCAGAGGCATGCATCTTAACTGAAGAGAAGGATAGAGCTTTGTGGAACAGTTCTGCTAGATAATCTAGGATTTGAGGTAAGTTCATAGGTTCATAGGTTCATACTAGGCTATCTGCCCTCAGCATTTATAAGCCTAGCCAGAATGTGTTTGGCTTTGTCACCCCTTTTAAATTTATTTTGCTATGCCCTTTTTCGAGGTTAGTATACTGTGCCTCTGTCTAACAGTGACACAGAAGTGATACCCGGGGTAAACCTACGATCTCCCATCCACTCATCAAGATTCCTCTTGAAGAGAGTCAATGAGGGACTCTGCCTAACCTGGACTGGGATTTTATTCCAGAGTGAAGGGAGCCTCTGGGTTATGAATCTGTCCCTCCAGCATGTCCTATTTATTTCAGTGCTGAGGTTCAAGTCTCTCGAGCGTAGCTCGATGGGATTTGGATTTTCTGAGGTGCAGCATGTCCATTAATTCCGGGTTGGACATGGCTTTATATGCCAGGCACAGATCGCCTCTGAACAGGCAGTATGCCACTGAGTAGAGCTGGAGTTTCTTTAACCGGGCAGCATATGGCATCTGTTTGAGCCCTTTGATCCTCTTGGTGAGGTACTTTTGGGGTCTTTCCAGTTGCTGCAGGTGTCTGGTAAGGTACATCCCAAAAGGGGCATTGTACTCAATTATGGGCCTGATGAGGGATGAGTAAAGAGGCACAATGACCTCCCTTAATCTAGATGTGAATCCCTTCATGATTAGGTGGGCTATATAAAATGTTTTTCTAATCACTTTGGCCACGTGGTTGTCAAATGAGAGATTGCTATCAACTTGTGTCCCCAGGTCCCTAATTACTTCTTCTGTACTTAATGGATTACCACCTATGTTCTAATTTGTGGGCACTTTGTTTTTGCCAAAGGGGATGACTATACACTTTTTGGCATTTAGCTTGAGGCCATGGCTCTGGCACCAGTTGTCTGATTTTATGAGGCCCTTTTGGAGGATGCTTGTGTCGGCTGGAGAGTCGATTATGGCCAGTTTGCAGTCATCTGCGAACTTGGTCAGCCACAGTCCTTCCGTGTTGGCCTGTACCTCCGAGAAATATATACCGAACAAGAGAGGTCCCAGGACTGAGCCTTGTGGGACACCACTTGTAACTGGTTTGGAGTCTGACATGGCTCCAGCAATTCTAACCATGTGGGTTCTGTCCTTGAGCCAGTTTTCAATCCATCTAGTGACATAGGGGATTATATTTAAGCTGGTGAGCTTATCTATAATGCCCGAGTGGGGTATTGTATCGAAGGCTTTTGCAAGGTCCAGGTAGGCTGTGTGGACCACCTTCTCGTCAATGGCCTTGGTGACTGTTTCAAAGAAATCAACCAGGTTTAAGAGGCAGGATCTGCCCTTAACAAAGCCGAACTGGGTAGGATCCAGTGTCTGTAGGTCCCCAATATCTTTATTTATGAGGTCCATGATGATCCTTTCCATAGCTTTGCAGACCAAGCTAGTCAGGTTTATGGGGTGATAGTTTCCAGGATCTGTTGAGGCACCACCTTTATGGAGAGGGACCACTGTTGCTGTATGCCACTCTTTGGGCACATATCCTGTAGTAAGGCTGAGATTGAACAGTAGTTTTATGTTTGGGTTTAGCTCTTCTTGGAGTTCATGTAGGACACAGCCCGGGACACCATCTGGTCCCATTGATGCTGTGTTTTTGCTTTGGAGAGGCGGCTCTTACCTGAGCATCTGAGATGTCAGGGGCAGCACTCTGCTGGGATAGATATTTGCCCTTTTGGTGGGGAGTTTGTGCTGAACCTGTCAGCTAGGATGTTGGCAATGTCTGTGGGTTCAGTGTATTTTTGTCATTTTGGACTAATTCTGAGCATATCTGGGAATTACCACCCAGGTTCCTAACATAACTAAAGAAAGCCTTGTGATTATCCTTAGTGTCCTGTGCAATTTTTCTCTCGAAGCTGGCCTTAGACAATTTTATGAGTGCCCGTAGTTTTTGCTAATACTGATCAGTGATGCCTTCCCTTTTTGGGATTTTGCTCTATCATTTAGTAGCTTCCTCCTTCTATTGTATAGTTTGTTTATGGCTGGGGTCCACCAGACAGGACGCCTGCCTTTGGAGGATTGGGTCTTGGTTTTATTTGGGATCGATGATCCATGCATTCCTGAAGGTGTTCATAGAATGCGTTTATAAAGGATTCTGCGGTCTGGGCCAGATTGTCCACAGGCCCAGGGCTTTGAAGGATTCCACCTCGGTTTTGAGGAGTGTGAAATTTGCTTTACAGAAGTTTTTCACTGTGGTTTTCTGGGCAGGGGTGGGGTCAGGTTGTGAATATCCAGTGAGATTAGTTTATGGTCTGATCTTACCAGTGAGGGATACACTTCTGGTCTGGAACATAGAGTCCCCATGTTGGTGATGATCAGGTCCAGTATGTTTCCCCTCTTGTGGGAGTGGTAACAAGTTGTTCCATAGCATTTGAGTTTATAAATTCTAGGAACCTTTGGGCTAGGGTGTTGGAGCTAGAGTAATGCTCCCAGTCTATGTTTGGGTAGTTGAAGTCGCCCAATATAATGGTGTTTGGAGAGACCTTCATATTTTCCAGTGTTCTCAGAAAGGCCGAGTGGGGTTACTGGGTTTGGGAGGGTGGTCTGTAGCAGGCTATAAACTGGAAGGCAGTTTTACCCACTGTTAGTTGCACATGGATAGTCTCTGATGCTTCGTGCTTTGCCACCAACCTGGAGGTGTGGGTATCTTTGATGAATATCGATACTCCCCCTCCTTTTGTGGTTCGGTCCAAGTTTTGGGGCCGAAAAGCATGGTATGAGGTATAACCTGGTAGTGCTGGGGTGCTCTCGGGAGCCCTGAACCAGGTTTCTGTTACTGCACAGATATCGATGTTCTCCATGCTAAGGAGAGTTTTGAGTGCATGGATCTTGAGGTTTAGACTTCTGGCGTTGAGTAGCATTACTCTTAGTTTCTTATCCCTTGTGATACCTATGGAGGTGGGTTTGTCTTTTGAGCCTTGCCTAATAAAGGCACTATGGGGGTAGCAAGAGCCTTTGCCAATATCCGAAAGCCCAGGGGTGACAGGTGCAAGCCGTCCCTAGTGAAGCATCATGGCTTGTCGAGCATATCATTCCAAGCTGACAGACATTGAATCCCCTTTGAATGACACCAGTACTTAAGCCAATTGTTGAAATTGATCATCTTGTCTTCATATTGTGGCATCATTCTTGGTGAGGGTAAGATGCTACTCAAGGTCAGGGTCATACCAGCCTGGGCTACATGCTCAGAGTCCAGGGAGGTATGTCTCAGGTCATTCACACCAGCATGGACAATGACTGAGTCATATTTGTACTTGCCTTGGAGTGACCTGAGTGCTTGTGTTATGTGGCGGATCCTAGCGCCCGACAGGCTGCTCACTGTGACCCTCTCCTTGTTCAGCCTGGTGAGCGGGACGTCAGTGTGCCTGACGATAGAGTCACCTATTACAAGTGTATCAGGTGTGTTGTTTAGTCTTAAGGACTGTGACTGTTTGGCACACTGGCTTTGTGAGATATGTGTTGCACGTGTTTTGTTTTGGGGTAGCGGTTGCTTGGGTGTCTGCTTTGGAGGTCTCTGCTGCTTAGGCAGATCTTTATTTAGAGCCTCCAAGTATGTTTTTGTGTGATTATGTGTTTGGTTTGCTGTCATGGTAGGTCTATGTGAGACTGGAATTGTAGTGAGTGTGGTTTCCTTCTCCTCCTGACTGGTTATGCAGTACTGAGTTGAGAGAGCTTAGCCTCCAGTTTGGCTATATGGTTGCATCTCTCACATGTGTTGGAATTTGTTGGGAGGAGAGGGTTGTCTGTGTACATGAGGCAGTTGTAACATTGCCTCAAGATTCCCAGATTCACCAGCTGGACCGGAGAGGAGATTGACAACTGACCTTTGGACATGCTAGAATAATATTGGGAATTCCTTAATAATTGAAAACAAGGGCCAGTGGGGAGTGAGGGTGTAGTGCTTTTAATTTTTAGTGCTGACTTATATAATTGCTTTAGCGTGCAAGTGCCAGGTAACTTAAGTGCAATGTGTTACAGGTAACCTAAATCAAAAATGACAAACAGTAACTTTCTTTCAAGTGAAAGAAGGAAATAATGACAGTAAGCAATGCAGATATCACTAGTGATCCACAGAAGCTGAGAAGCCACTTATTAGGTGGAATTAGCGTTCCAGGGAAATAACAAGCAAACAAACAACAAGCATATAAACAAAGCTAGATTCAGCAGGCCTGGATCTAGTCTATGCTACAGCAAACAAGGTGTACCAATTTCAGTAAGATACAGTTCAAATATTCAGGCACTATAAACCTTTAACCAGAAATTCCCAGCTCAGAAGGGCAGAGTCCAGCCTCTTCTCCCACAACAGTGCAGACCACGAACCTTCTTAATGTAAAATAACTGGCCTGAAGCCCAAGTGCCTAAACCAGAACTAATACACTTTAAGAATAACAGACACTGGGCTCTCAATCAGCAGTTCCCAACTTAGAAGGATGAAAGCTACCTGTCCTGCCACCACAGTGCATGCCACAAACCTTCCTAATGTAAAACAACTGGTCTGAAGCCCAAGTGCTTAATCCAAAAGACTTAGAATGATAGCTACACTTTAATCAAGTTACTACCAAGCAGTAATAAATACAACTGAATACTTTAGAGAATGCCTGGATTAGTGCTCAAGTTACACAAACAAAACTAGATCCAGCAGGCCCGAATCCAGCCTATGCCACAGCAAACAATGTGCACCAACTTCAGTAAGAAGCAGTTCAGATATGCATGCACTATAAGCCTTTAACCAGAAATTCCCAGCTCAGAAGGGCAGAGTCCAGCCTCTCCTCCCACAAGAGTGCAGACCACGAACCCTCTTAATGTAAAATAACTGGCCTGAAAGCCCAAGTGCTTAAACCAGAATTAATACACTTTTAGAATAACAGACACTGAGCCCTCAATCAGCAGTTCCCAACCTAGAAGGATGTAAGCTACCTGTTCTGCCACTACAGTGCAGACCACAAACCCTCTCAGTGCAAAACAACTGGTCCGAAGCCCAAGTATTTAAACCAAAAGGCTTAGAATGAGTTACACTAAGCAGTAATAAATACAACTGGAGTACTTTTAAGATGATGGAAAAGTAAAATAAAGTAGGTAGAAACACAAGTACCTGAGGTGGACCTCTTTGTTGGGCAAGGTTGTGTCCTTTCCCTGAGACTGGCGCGAAGTGCAGTATCTTTTCCACTTTTCTGAATAGGATTTCCTAGTACTAGGCCTCCTGGCCTCAAGGATGACATCCAGCACCTGTTTGCTGAGGGTTGCTGGTGATGTATTCAGGGGATGAGCCAGGCTGTTAGGTTCAGAGTTTGCAGCTGAGGATGCAAAATCTGGCCCTCTTGCTGGGACAGCAGAGAAGGAGTCTGAGCCAGGTGCCAGGGTGGCACTACTGTCAGACTGTGTAAAAGTGGGTACCAGTGCTGGAGTGGCCATTATGGTGCAATCAGGATTGCCCTTGGCTTGTCCTGTTTGACCTTGAGTAGTACATTTGAGAGGCGGGGGCAGAGGGGGAAAGGCATAGATTGAGAGGTTTCCCATGTAAAGGACAGGGCATCCACTTTCCATGCTTGGCTGTGGGGAGTTCTGGTGCACACTTTGCTCAATTGATGGTTCTGGGGGGAGGCAAAGTGGTCCACCTCTGGTGCCCCCCACCTGTGGATCAAAAGCTTGAATGATTTGGGTTCCAGTTTCCACTCGTGTGGGTCCATTAGATGTCTGCTCAAGTCATCTGCCAGTGAATTTAGTTTGCCTGGCAGGAATTGAGCTTGTAGGTGTACTTGATTGCTCAAGGATGTGTTCCACAGAGCCATGGCTAACCTGCAGAGTGGGTAGGAATGCGTTCCCCCCTGCTTGTTTATGTAACACATAACTGTGGTGTTGCCTGTCTTAATCAAGAGTTGTCCTGGAAGGATAAGCTATTTGAAGGCTGTCAGTGCATTCTGTACAGCTAACATTTCTTTCTGATTGATATGCAGGTGCATTTGTCTTGGGCTCCATTTGCCTGCCATGTGAGCCCCCCATGTATAGTCTGATGTGTTTGTTGTCAGGGTTTGGGTGGCAGGGGGTTGAGTGAAAGGGAGTCCCTTGTTGTGGTAGCAGGCCTCTGCCCACCAAAGGAACTCTGTCCTTAGGCAAGGAATGATAGGGATCATTGTTTCCAGGTCCTGAGAAAGTTGACACCAGAGACCTTTTAAGTACCATTGAAGTTTCCTCATATGGAATTAGTAGAATGCAAGAGGCCATGAACCCTAGGGCTTGCAATATTTTTCTGGCAGATAGCTGGGTTTGAATGGCCAGTAGCATGAAGTAGTTTGTCAAATAAACTGTTTTTCTGGAATGAGGAATGCCATCTGGGAAGTTGTGTTTAAGCTTGTTCCCAGGAATACAATCTTTTGGCTGGGTACCAGATGTGATTTCTTTTCATTGATGGTATACCCCAGAGAAGTTAGAAGTCTCTTTACAAATGTCAGGTGCTGAAGTAGCAATTCCTGACTGTCTGTCTGAATCAGAAAATCATCCAAGTATGGGTAAATTAGAATTTTTCTCTGCCTGCAATATGCAATGGCTGGAACCAGACATTTTGTGAATACCCTGGGCGCAGTAGATAAGCCAAAGGGAAGTTCAGAGAACTGATGGTGCCTACAGCCTGCCCTGAAAAGTAGATATTTCCTGCAGGATTCCCTTATGGGGATGTGCAGATAAGGTTCTTTTAAGTCTAGGGTGACCAGCCAGGAGTCCTTGGCTAGCATAGGAAGCAGCTGTTGGAGGGTAAGCATTTTGAATTTTGGAACCACCAGGAAGGTGTTGAGAATTGACAGATCCAGGATAGGGCACCAAGAGTTTTCTTTTCTGGGCACCAGAAACAGTCTGGAGTAGAAACCCTGTCCCCTTTGCTCTGTTGGAACAGGTTGAATAGCCTTGATACTGAGAAGAGAAAGTACTTGCTTTTGGGCCACTGCCCACTGGTTTGGGGGGAGGTCTGGCAATCCACTTGGTGTTGGCAGTGAGTGGAAGTAGAATCTGTATCCCTGGGATACAATGTTTAGGACCCATCTGTCCTGGGTAATGTATTCCCAGTTTTTTGCATGCAGGGTGAGTTTTCCTCCTAGGGGTGCAAGTACTTTGGCAAGGCTGGGAAGGATGAAGGACAAGTCATTGTGAACTTTTTCCATAGGATGGTGGCTTACCACTCCCTGTTTTTGAGGTGGGAGCACTCCATTGTTTGGATCTGTGCATACCCTGAGACTGTGGTCTTGGTGGTCTGCTGCCCCTGGGTTTGGACTGAGAAGGTCTGGGAGGCACTGAAAAGAACAGTTTTTTTGAAGGCCAATGCCTACTGAATCTAGGTGGCTGTACCTGTAGGAAATCTTTAACAGTTTGCATAGATTTTTCCTCCATCTTTTTAAGAACGTCTTCTGCTTTAGTGCCAAACAAACATTATTGGTTTAATGGAGCATCTAGTAATTTTGCTTTGACATGGTCTGGCAAGATTTGTTCCTTTAGCCAAGCATGCCTTCTAAGAACAGACCCAGTGACAGCAGCCCTGCAAGATGCTGCTAAAGCATCAAGACCACACTGCAAAGTATGTTTTCCAACTTGGTTTGCAGAATGCATTAACTCTTGTAAATCTTTATTTTCTGCACAATCAGGAATCAACATAATTTTTTGTTTAATTAGTTCCATAATACGTTGCTGGTACTTTAACATGTGAAATTAGCAATTTAAAGCCCTGATGGCAAGAGTAGCAGAGGTGTATACCATCTTCCCCCATATATCTAAAGCCCTAGAATCCCTGTCTGAAGGGGTAGGGTTTTTGGCTGTAGTAGCCTTAATGCCTTTAGGTCCCTAGGAAATAGTCTCTGGATCCACAGTAGGATTCTTAAATAGAAATTTGGGAGAGTCGGGTACTCTGTAGTACCTGTCAGGTTTTCTAGGAGCTGGTGGCAAAGTAGCAGGGGTAAGACTGGATTCCATGAAGACCTCATCTACAATTTCAAGAACAGGAGGGATAGCTAAAGGCCTGTGCTGAGGCAAGTTTAAAAATTCCTTAAGTCTCTTTTTGGACTGTGGGTAGTCCTGGCACTCCCAGCGGAAATGCTCTCTGAGGGTATGCAGGGTTTCACCGAAAAAAAAATCCTCTGGTGGGGAGACAAAGGGAATGGAATCCTCTGTATCAAAATCCTCATAAGTAGATAAAGGTATGTCCTGTTAATCTGAGGGGTCAGAGTAATCGGACTCATGAGCTGAAGAATCATAAGGAAAATCAATTACTTGTCTTTTAGAGGGGGAAGTCTGGCTTCCCCTAATTAAAGTAATAAGGTTTTCAGCCATTCTAAGCATTTGTTTCTGTGGCATGGGAGCTTGAGAATGTGTTTTGGTCGTCGGTTTCTTAGGTGTGGGGCAAACGCTGGGCCTGAGAAATTCGGCAGTTTTAGTCTGAAATGAAGTAGGTTTAATACGAACATCGGAAGGTCTGTATACACCTTCAGAAGCCAGTGCCTGCACAGCGGCTCCAGACCCATCCAAGGTAGAGACATCAGCAGGTTCCATAGTCGAAGAAGCATCTCGTGGCATACCGGACTCCGAATGGGTCTCAGTAGAGGCCTGCGAATCTGTAGAAGCAGGTATCAGGGGCTGCAAAAGTGCCTCACTGAGTACCAGTGGACTGGCGACTAGCTTAACGGAAGCGTTGTCTGCAGTTTTGGACCTATGCAGTCTGTCTCTGTCTTTATCTTTACTTTTTTTCGGAAGATCGGTAGTCGGATGGCTTAGGGAAGCCATTTCAGAATACGGAGAACGAGAGCAAAAGAATTTAGTGACAAAGATAGCCCAATGATGAATAGTTCGGGCATTGAACAGGGTACAAAACCGACAGCGAGGAACATCGTGGTCTGGGACTAAACAGGTGATGCAGTAAGAATGAAAATCTCTTTGAGGTATTTGCTTTCCACAGGCAAGACCATTATTAATTTTTTCTGACATCGGTTAGAGCAAGAAAAAAGGATCCTCAATGGGGTACTTAGCTTTACAAGACTTCAGGTCTGAAACTCGAATAATGAAAATTTCAGGTAGCGGCCGACAGGCACCTGTGAGCTGCTTCTGCTCGGCAAAAAAATCTGATGTAATGGCGTCGGCTGCTTGTTTTATACCTCTGATGACCTGACATCATGGAAGAAGCGACAGCATCCGACAAAGAAATTCCAAGACTATGGTATTCGGGCCAACTTAGGGCTACCTGCAGGCAGATAACCCAAGTGTGATGACTGCAACAGTGAAACATGGAGAAAGTACAGTTGTGTACACTTACCATAAATGTAGATGTTCGAGGGTATTTACTGTTGCAGTCATTACATTATGGTTATCTACTTGCAGGTAGCCCTCAGTCGGCCTGATTATCAAAGTCTTGGGTCCTGCGTCGGTTGCTGTCTCATCTTCCATGACGTCAGGTAGTCAGTGGTATAAAGTATGCATCCGATGCCATTTGATCAGTTTTTCTTGCCCCAAATGTCAAATGCCCCCATAATGGGAAGCAATTATATACAAGGTTACACCTCCAACAAAAAGCAAATACACCAGAAAGCTTTAAGCATAGTAAACAAGAATAGAGGTATAGATAATATAAGTCAGGGGGGCTGGAGGAAGGGTAACCACGACTGCAACAGTGAATACACTCGAACATCTACATTTATGGTAAGTGTACACAACTGTACTATGTTCTTCGTGTTTCACTGTTGCAGTCATTCCATTTGGGTAGATTCACAAAGCTAAGGTTGGGTGGAGGAATTTAAACAGAATTAGGACCAGCTATAAGGCCCTGCAAGACTGCAGAGGCAAAACCAGCTCTGGATTTAGAGAAAATTGGTAAATGATAATGCTTGGTGAAAGTATGTACAGAACTCCAGGTAGCAGCTTCTAGGATGTCCCTTGTAGGTACGTCCCTGAGAAAGGCTGTAGAGGTAGATGCAGCCCTGGTCGAATGGGGTCTGATGCCCTGTGGGATAGGTATTCCATGGTGCTTATAGCAGAAATGAATGCAGTGGCCTATCCATTTTGAAATGGTTTGCTTTGAAATAGCTTTCCCCTCTGTCCCTGTAGCAAATGCTACCAGCAGCTGTTCAGATTTCCTTTGAGGTTTAGTCCTGTCCAAGTAGAATCTAAGTTGTCTGTGCACATCTAAGGAGTGCAGTATCCATTCCCCTTTGTTCTGTGGGTTAGGAAAAAAGGTAGGCAAATGAATGGACTGATTAAGAGCTACACTGGATACCACCTTGGGCATGAAGGAAGGATTGGTTCAGAGGGACACCCTGTCTGCATGAAAGATGATGAAAAGCTCTACTGCCATAAGGGTCTGTAATTCAGATACCCATCTTGCAGAAGTGATTGCTAGAAGGAAAGCTGTTTTCCAGGAAAGGAATTTTAAATCTGCAGTATTAGCTGGCTCGAAAGGAGGAAGAGTGAGTTTCTCCAAGACAAAGTTAAGGTCCCAGGCAGGAGTTGGCGCTCTCCTGGGTGGCCTTAAATTTTTGGCCCCTCTGAGGAACTGCTTGAGCAGTGGGTGAGAGAAGAGGGGAGGCTCTGTGTTATAATGAGCTGAAATGGCTGAGGCATGGATTTTGATGGAGGAAAAGGACAAGCCCTTATGAAGCATCTCTGTCAAATATTGTAGAATCTTGAGGCAAATTGGGCACTGCTGCACTGATCCCTTGCAACTGGATCCAGGTACAAAATCTTTTCCATTTTGCAGCATAAGATTTTTTAGTACAAGGCCTCCTAACCTTCAAAATGATATCCATCACTGATTTGCTGAGGGGTGGTACAGGAGAGATTAGGCAATTAGCCAGGCTGCTAGGTTCAGGGTTTGCAGCTTAGGGTGCAGAATCTGGTTCCCCTGCTGAGACAACAGGGAAGGAGTCTGAGGCAGGTGCCATGGGTCCAAGCGTGATACACTACATAGGAGGGGGTACCAGTGTTGTCGTGGCCAGTCTGGTGCAATTAATATTGTCCTTGGCTTGTCCTGTTTGATCTTTAGTAGTACTTTGGAGAGCAGAGGCAGAGGAGGAAAGGCATAAACTGATAGGTTTTTCCAGCTGAAGGATAGAGCATCCACTTTCCAAGCTAGTTTGTGGGGAATCCTTGTGCAAAATTTGTCCATATGATGGTTCTGGGGGGAGGCAAACAGATCTATATCTGGGCTCCCCCATTTTCTTGTCAACATGTTGAAAATGCTTGGTTCCAGTTTCCACTCATGTGGGTCCATAAGGTTTCTTCTTAGTCCATCTGCCAGTGTATTTAGTTTTCCTGGCAGGAATTGAGCTTGTAGATTCACTTGGTAGCTCAAGGCTGTGTTCCACAATGCCATGGCTAGTCTGCAGAGGGGGTAAGAATGAGTACCCCCTTGCTTGTTTATGTACCACATGACCATGGTGTTGCCTGTCTTTATCATTAGCTGTCCTGGAAGAATGTAGCCCTTGAAGGCTGTCGAGCATTCTGTACAGCTAACATTTCCTTTTGATTTATGTGTAGGTGCATTTGACTTGGGTTCCATTTGCCCTGAATGCACTTCCCTGCCAGGTGAGCCACCCATGCATGGTCTGATGCATCTGCTGTCAAGGTCTGGGTGGCAGGGGGTAGTGTGAATGGTAGTCCCTTGTTTTGGTGGCGGGCCTTTGCCCACCAAAGGAACTCTAGGCATAGGCAAGGTATGATAGGAATCATTGCTTCTAGGTCCTGTGAATGTTGACGCCATAGGCTTTTGAGATACCACTGCAGTTTCCTCATATGCAGTCTTGCATATGGAATTAGAAGAATGCAGGAGGCCATGAACTCCAAGGCTTGCAGTATTTGCCTTGCAGATAACTGGGCTTTTGTGGCCACTTGTTTGAAGTAGGTTGTCAAAAGAATCCGTTTCTCTGGCATGAGGAAAGCCATCTGGGAAGATGTATTCAAGCTTGCTCCCAGGAATATAATTAGTTGACAGGGTACCACGTGTGATTTCTTTTCATTTATGGTGTATCCCAGAAAAGTCAATACCCTTTGAACAAAGGCCAGATGATTCAAAAGTATGTCCTGGCTTTCTGCCTGAATTAGACAATCGTCCAGGTATGGGTATATCTGAACATTTCTTTGCCTGCAAAATACAATAACTGGAACTAGGCACTTTTTGAATACTCTGGGCACAGTAGATAAGCCGAAGGGCAGTGCAGAGAACTGATAATGCATATAGCCTGCTTTGAAGCATGGGTATCTTCAAGACTCCCTGATGGGGATGTGTGGGTATGCTTCTTTTAAGTCTAGTGTTGCCAGCCATGCATCTTTGCCTAACATAGGAAGCAGCTGGTGAAGAGTCAGCATCTTAAATTTTGGAATCACTAGAAAGGTATTTAGAGTAGAAAGGTCCAGGTTAGGACTCCATGTATTGCCTTTTCTGGGTACCAGGAAAAGTCTCGAATAGAAACCTTGTCCCTTTTCCTCTTCTGGTACCAACTGAATAGCCCCCATGCTTACAAGAGAGAGTACTTGATTTTGGGCCTCTGCCCACTGATTTGGGGGAAGATCTGGTCACCCGTTTGGTGTTGGTAAGGTGTGGAAGTGAAATCTGTATCCTTGAGACACTATATTTAAAACCCATTTGTCCTGGGTAATGAGTTCCCAGTTTTTTGCATGCAGACCAATCTTTCCGCCTAAAGGTGCATTTAGTTGGGAAGTGCTTGGAAATTTTAAAAGCAAGTCATTGCAACAGTTTTCCATAGGGGGGATTCTTACTACTCCCTGATTTGGGTGTGGAAACCCCCCACTGTTTAGTCGTGGGTGTCCCCTGGGACTGAAACCTGGGGTTTCTGCTGTGTCTGAGTTTGGCTTGAGAAGACCTGGAAGGGGCTGGAAAGGACCAATACTTAGAGGGCCAGTGCCTACTAAATCTAGGAGGCTAAACTTGTAAGAAATATTTAACAGTTTGTATAGATTTAGCTTTATCTTCCATCTTTTTAAGAACTTCCCCAGCCTTGTTGCCAAACAGGCAGTCATGATTTAAGGGAGCATCCAGCAATTTAGCTTTAGCATGATCAGGCAAAGATTGTTCCTTAAGCCAAACATGCCTTCTGAGCACAGACCCAGTAACAGCAGCCCTGCAAGAGGCCTCTAATGAATCAAATCCACATTGCAAAGTATGTTTTCCAACCTGTTCAGCAGAATGCATTAAATCCTGTAATTCTTTATTTTCCACACAGCCAGGAATCAACATCATTTTCTGTTTAAGCAAACCAATAACATGTTGCTGATACTTTAACATATGAAACTGGCAGTTTAAAGCCCTAATTGCCAAGGTTACAGAAGTGTAAACCTTCTTACCCCATCTATCCAGTGCCCTGGAGTCTCTATCAGAAGGGGTAGGATTTTTAGCAGTAGAAGTCTTAATGCCCTTGAGCCCCTGTGAAATAGTCTCAGGATCCGCAATTGGATTTTTAAAAAGGAACTTGTGTGACTTAGGGACCCTGTAATATCTGTCAGGTTTTCTGGGAGCAGGAGGCAAGGAATCAGGGGCCAAACTAGATTCCGAAAAAGCATCATCAACAATGTCTAGTACAGGAGGAATAGCTAAAGGCCTATGCTAAGGCAGGAGTAAAAAATCCCTAAGCCTCTTTTTTGAATCCAAAAAATCCTGGCTTTCCCAGTGGAAATGCTCCCTTAGAGTATGTAAGGTTTCACCTAAAGAAAAATCCTCTGGAGGGGCAGCAGGGGGAATAGAGTCCTCTGCATCAGAATCCACATAAGTAGATAAGGGCAAATCCAGATCATCAGAAAAAACAGAATCCTGGTCAGATTCATAACCAACTTCAGTCCTAGGCCTCTTAGAAGAGGGGTTGGCTTCCCCTGATTAGAGTTATTAGATCTTCAGCCATTCTTATCATTTGCTTTTTAGTCATAGAGGCCTGAGCATGTGGTCTGGGTGTCGGTTTTTAGGCATGGTTCCAGATTTAGGCCTAAGTGAAGAAGTAGGCGTCGGTTTAATATGCAAGTCCTTAGGCCTGAATACACCCTCAGAAGCCAGGTGTCTGCAAAGCGGCTCCGGACCCATCCAAGGTAGAGACATCCGTGGGTTCCATAGTTGAAGCATCTTGCGGCATACTCCGAATGGGTCTCAGTAGAGGCCTGCAAATCAGAAGTAGCGGGTATCAGGGGCTGCAAAAGTGCTTCACTGAGTATTGGCGAATAGGTGACTGGCTTAGGAGAAGCATCGTCGGCAGTTTTGGACCTTGGCGGACTGTCTCTGTCTTTATCTTTGCGTTTTTTCAGAATCCTGGTAGTCGGATGGCTAAACGACAACATTTCTGGATAATTAAACCAAGAACCGAAATATTTAGAGGCAAAAATATACAGACGACGGATAGTGCGCCGATTAAATAAAGCAGAAAACCGACAGCAAGGTACATCGTGGTCATGGCCTAGGCAAGGAATACAGTACAAATGAAAATCTTTATGAGGTATTTGCTTTCCACAAGTAATGCCATTATTAACTTTTACTGACATCGGTAAGGAGAAAAAGTTTCCCCAACAGGGTACTTAGCTTTATTTGAAGACTTAGGTTCTGAAACTCAAACGAAAATTTTAGGAGTGGGCCGACCGGCACTTGCGAACTGCTTCTGCTTCGGGCACCGCACGGCAAGAAAGACTGATAAAATGGCGTCGGCTGCATGCTTTATACCCTTGACAACCTGACGTCATGGAAGATGGGACAGCAACCGGTGCAGGACCCAAGACTTTGATAAGCAGGCCGACTGAGGGCTAACTGCAAGCAGATAACCCTAATGTAATGACTGCAACAGTGAAACATGAAGAACATCATCAATAGATCTGTGTTGTCCATCTCTGGCTCAACAGTTGGGACTTCAGAACTGATGCCAGTTGATTCCAAAGCCTTTCAGCTCAAGTTGTTTCTGCCTCCCGTGCCCATAACTCCCTGCTCCTTCCATCAACTCCCCAGATTGAGTTTGCCCCCTACTATTAATAGAATGATACAACATATCCAACTAATCTCCAATTCCTGCATAAATGCAAGGAAAACACTCAAGGAAAAAGCAAGACTCTAGGCAAGAAGAAAGAAGGCCCCTTGTTGTCCAGCTATCACAAAGGGAAGACTCGCCAAATCAACTGCTCCTTCATCAACTACCCAGACTGAGTTTGTCCCTGACTATTAGTAGAATGATACAACATATCCAAATAATCCCCAATTCCTGCATAAATGCAAAAAAAACAATCAGGGAAAAACAAGACTCTAGGCAAGCAGAAAGAAAGGCCCTTGCTGTCCAGCCATCACAAAGGGGAGACTCGCCAAATCAACAAGAAGGTTGGGGGCAGGAGGGCGAGAAGGGTGAACCTGATGCAGACAGTCAACACAGATCTATTGTTACGGTGAGAACATAAGCTTCGTATCTGATGTTGCCTGCGCTCCGTCCGTATTCAGCCTGTAAGACACAGTTCCCAGCCATGAAAATTCCTAGGGAGGAACTAAGGAAGGATATTTCTCAACACAGTAGAACCAAAAGAAGCCCTGGATCTGGACTGAATGTCCAGCTTATAATGTGACAAAAAGGTATTATGGCCCAACCAAGTAGCAGCAGCAGCACAGATGCCATCCATAGGTACTCTCAAAAGAAAAGGTACAGAAGTAACTACAGATCTAGTTGAATGGCCTCTAGTCTTTCCTGAAAGAGACTTGCCTCTCAGAGAATGCACAAAAAATGCAATCTGATATACTTAGATAAAGTTACTTTAGACACAGGTGAGTCCAGCCTGGATTTTGAAAAGGAAACAACTGGCTAGATTTTCTGAAGGATATGGTAAGGTCGTAATAAAAAAGAGGCTATGTACACATCATAATGGTCCATCTGGGTTGTCCATTTTCATTCTTCCTTAACAATTGGGGGGGGTCAGATCAGACTCGGCCATTTTTTTACAGCTTGTGGCCACTAGAACTCTTGAGCTCCTCCCTTACCCATAATATTCTATCCCCCTAACATACCTCTGATCTTGTTTGCTGGCCTATAGTTTTAGATTAAAAACTGTTTTGCAGACTGATAACAGGAACAAATATATGGAGCTCAACCAAAGGAACACTGGTCCTTTATAACCTTCTTGTTCTTCCAGAACTAATAGCTAAAAAGGTAGGGGGTTGGTGGGAGGGGAGTTGAAGAAGAAAAAAATAGACAACACAGATGGAACATTATGGTGAGTACATGACAACTTTATCTGATGTTGTCAATTTTCATTCATTCCTCAACAACTGGGACAGTGTCCCCAGCTACCTGAATTCCTGGGAGGACTCTAAGGAAGGATATTCTGGAGTACTGTTGAGCTAAAGGCTGCTCTACCCCTTGAGACCAGATCCAATTTGTAATGAGTAATAAGGGTATGAGAATTAGCCCAAGTCGCAGCTGCACAGATATCGTCCATAGAAGACCTGGATAAAAATACTGATGATGTTGCCTTGAACCTGGTTGAGTGGGCTCTCAACGATTTTGGCAAAGACAAGACAAATTTGTTATAGACAAAGGAAATGCAATCAGTCAGCTATTTGGCTAAAGCTTGCCTAATTTCAATTCCGCAAAAGAAACAACCAATTGATCTGTTTTTCTTTAATTCTTTGTTTTATGCAAATAGAAATGTAACTGTCTGTAAATGTCCAACAAATGTAAAGAATAATTGTGTAAAAACTTACCATAACCTTACATGTCCTTCTCTTTCATGTTGCAGTATTCATTACGGTAGGGAGGTTGCTGCCTGCAGCTCTGACATCCGGCCAGCATAGATAGTAGTAAAGTAGACGTCACACGTACCCCTCCAGGACATAAGACTTTGGTATACAGGCCAGATGTTGATGCTGCAGGCAGCAACCTCCCTACTGTAATGAATACTGTAACATAAGAATAGAAGGACATCATGTATTCACCTTTATTTGTGAAATTTGGAAAGAAAACTGGAAAATTAATGGACTGAATGATGCTGGATTCTGACACCACCTTAGGAAGAAAGGAAGAAAGGACTGGTTCATAGTACTACTCTGTCTCTATGGAATATTAAATAAGGAGGCTTAGATGACAAGGGTTGAATTTCAGAAAGTCTTTGAGCAAAGGTTACAGCTACCAGGAAGATAGTTTTCCAGGTTAACAATTTTTGTTCACATTTTGCTGCTAGTTCAAAAGGAGATTCAGCCAAAGCTTGGAATTCTAAATTTAAATTCCATGGTGGAGCTGGATCTTTAATGGTGGTCTCAGAAGAAGGGTACCCCTTAAAAAGGCCTTACAAAATTTTGGGAAAGCTAAGGTAGAATTGTCAATTCCTATATGAAAATTTGAAATGGCAGCTAGTTGTACTTTAACAGTTGATGAACTAGCCCCTTCATTAAAGAATGAAGTCAGGAACTCAAGAACATTATGTGCTGGTGCTGAAAAAGGGTCAATGTCTTTTGGCTACTCCCAAAAAACAAATCTTCCATTTACTTCTGTAAATCTTTCTAGTGGAAGCTTTATGGGAAAATAACAGTATATGATGGAAGGGGAGCAGAGTCTAGGTTGCCTGGCTATCAATGGAAGTGGAGAAACCATGTGGTCAACTTTAGGCCTAAAATGTCCGGGTGAATCATGTCTGTCAGGTTAGACGGGGTTTGGAATTGGATACAGAATCCATGGTGGGCAAACTAGATGAGGACAAAGAAAGGGGAACCAAATCTGACAAGGCCAATAAGTAGAAATGAGGATGACTTTGCTCTTCAACCGACATGTTTTTTGGAGAAATTTGGAGATTAAGGGGGTTGTGGGATATGCAGAGGATACAAGGAGACCAATTGTGGAGGAGAGCTTCTCTCCATGATTCCACAGTGGGGGGAACCAGGGCAAAGATCCTGCTGCACTTATTGTTGAGAGGAGATGCAAAGAGACTGCAGCAAGGTTGGCTCCATTGGCAGAATATTTTTTCTGCAACTCTCAAGTTGAGAGACCACTCATGAGGTAACAAAATGGACCTGCTCAACTTGTCTGCTATTATGTTGGATTTCTCCAAAATGTTTACTGTTATCAGAAGCCAACTGGATGAGATCCCCCCAATGCCACATGCTCAGAGCTTCTTGACACAAGGGATAAGATCTGGTCCCTCCTTGTTTGTTGATGGACCATACCACTGACATATTGTCTCTGTCTGAATTGCAACTTTCCCAAAAGTGTGATAGTCTTGAAAGGCCTGCAACGCTAGGAGTACTGCTCTCATTTATAGGATATTGATATGCATATTGGCTTCTTCAGGGGACCATGTGCATTGGACTGTCTTTCCCAAGAAGTGCCCCCCAACACAATTTGGGAAGCTTCCATTGTCACTATGGCCATGGAGCGAGGAAGAATGAAGGGACATCCTTGTAGAACCCGATGTGAGCAAATCCACCACCAGAGGTTTTATCTGTATGCCTGGGTTATTTTGATCTGGGTGGACATAGGCTGGTGTAGAATGGATCACTGAGTCGTAATGTCCATTGAAGAATTTTCATATGATGTTTTGCTAACAGTACCACAACTATTACAGCTGACATTGACCCCAAGGCTTGTAGAATCATTCGAGTTCATACATATGAATTCTGAATTATCTTTTTGACTTGAACTCAAATAGTTTGAAGTCTTGGTAAAGGAAGGGAAATTTTTACTAATACTGTATTGAACAAACCCCTATAAACTCTACTGTTTAGAGTTGGGTATAGCTGAGATTTGTTGCGATTGATGGTAATCCCTAGATAAGAGCACATTTGGAGTACATAGTCTCAAGCTTTAATTAGAAGATGCCTGGTTGTGGCAGTTACAAGCCAGTCATCCAAATAACAGAAACACCTGGAATCTCTGTAGTCTCAGCTGAGCTGCTACTACTGCCATGCAATTGGAGAACACCCTGGGAGCTGTGGTGAAGCCAAAGGTCAGAGCTCTGAACTGATAATGACTGGCTCCCAGCTGGACGTGTAGGTATCTTCTGGATCGCCTTTTCATTTTTATGTTATAGTATGCATTTTGAATACCCGGTGAACATATCCAGTTGTCCTTGTGCAGGAAAGGCAAAATGAAATGAACCATGACCATCTGGAACTTTGTATACTGAACTAATTTGTTCATATTGCTGAGATCCAAAATTGGTCTCCAGTCCTGTTTTCTTTGGCACTGAAAAGAATCTTGAGTATGTTCTGGATTCCATCCCGGTCTGGGGGACCTCTTGGATGACTCTTTTTTTAGCAGATTTTTTTATTTCTAGAGTTGATACTTTCCTTTGAGGGGTGGAACATCGTACATTTTGTTTACTGTTAAGGAAAGGGGAAGGGAAAAGGGAATTATATAACCTCTGGAAATAATCCTCTGCACCCACGTATCTTTTGTAATCTCTAGACAGATTCTCTGCTGCAGGGATAAACAACCCTCGACTGCCTCCAGAGGTGGGCAATTGGGCCTCCTTTCAGGACTGCTAATAGGGTCTGTCAGAAAAAGAATCTCTGTACCCCTGGTTCTACTGGCCCCCTCTGCCATGTGGGCAACATCTTCCATTTGAGTTCCCCCCTAACCCTGGGGGAACTATCTCCATGTGAATCTTTGAAAAGATCCTGGGACTTTCTGAACCACGTCTTTCGACCATCTTGTTGATTCCTAGAGAAAGTTCTTTGAGTGGTCAAAAAATGTATGCCCACTACAGACAGGGTCTTTCTGTCTTGCTCACACCTGCAGTGTGTGTCCTTCACCTTAGGGCCAAACAACAGACTACTGTCAAAAGGTGTACTGACGGACAAGGACTTGAAGGGCTCTACAAAATCATACAATTGCATTCAGGCATGGCTCCTAATGGAAATTTCTAAATCTGCCACTCTTAAGGTTCCTTCAGCTGCATGTGAAATGAGCCTCATGGAAGAATTCATGAATGACTATGGGGTAGCCAACTGTGAGACAACAGAGCTTTGTGCCTCAGAAGTACTGGTCCCTGAGAGGGATTTGGAGAGTTCCTTAATCAAGTCCCTCTGCAATATGGTGAAACATGCCAGAAAATATGGTGACCTGAGTGCAAAGGTCACTGAAGCATAAACACACTTCCCAAATCTGTCCAATGCCCTGGACTCTCTGTTAGGATGATGGACAGATGAACTCTGTTCCGCAACTGCTTTCTTTGTGGCTGCTGTCATGACCGTGTCATCTACTGGTACTCCCTTGCACCAAAACACTCTTCCTTTAGGTGGTTCCAGTATCCTGTCTAGTCTCTTGGGGATTGCTCAGCAACATTGGGTTCCAATCATGCCCACCTAGAGATCAAATCAGTGAGCTCTTTGGTGGGTGGGGTCACCCAGGAGGTTGATGGGTCAGACCCAAAGGCTTCCAGGAATACCAAATCTTCTTGGAAAGGGTTACTGGTAGACCAACCACCCCTTTGTAAGAGGATCTCTAGAATATCCCCAAAGGACATGTCATCAGGAGGTAATCTTGGGGACCCTTCACCCACATCAAAACTGGTATCTTCAGTGACCGACTCTTGAGGAGAGTCTAAGTGCCTCTTCTTGCACTTTCTCTTCCTAGGGACTTCTTCAGTGGGATGTTCCAGAGAAGTATCTGAAGAAATGAGAAAACCCTGCTGGGTAGCCTGACGACTGATTTGGCTGTCCCTGTGGAGTTGAGTGATGAGGCTCAAGGCAGAGAGACATACAGGATCCAGAAGGGAGATCCAAGGAGGAAGGAAAGTACAGTTGTGTACCTACCATAAATGTAGATGGTCAAGTGTATTCACTGTTGCAGTCATTACTGTTGGGTTATCCTGCTGGCAGGCTACCCGTAGTCGGCCCGATTCCAAAGTCTAGGTCCGGCGTCAGTTGCTGTCACCTCTTCCCTGATGTCAGTGTGCCAGGGTATAAAAGAAGCAGCCAACGTCATTTCCGTTAGTTTTTCTCACCCCAGATGTCAGGTGCCCCTAAATTGGAAGGCTGAAAGAATATGCCAATAAAAATACATGCACAGAAATAACATGTCCTTCATCTACAAGCAAATACACCAAAAAGGTTGTATAGGATAAAGAAGTGCAGATAAGCCCCAGCAAAGAAAAGGGGGATTTTGGGTGGGTAACCTGGACTGCAACAGTGAATACACTCAAACATCTACATTTATGGTAGGTACACAACTGTACTATGTTCATCGTGTTTCACTGTTGCAGTCATTACTGTTGGGTTGAATCCCAAAGCTGAGGTAGGGTGGCTGGTCTAAACAGAATTAGGAGAGGCTATGAGGCCCTGCAGAACTGCAGTGGCAAAGCCTGCCCTGGACTTAGAATAGAGAGGTAAATGGCAGTGCTTTGTGAAAGTGTGCACTGAACTCCAAGTTGCAGCCTCTAAGATATCTTTGGTTGGCACTCCTCTGAGGAAGGCTGCTGAGGTGGCTGCTGCTCTGGTGGAATGAGGCCTAATGTCCTTAGGCACTGATTTGCCATGTTGTAAATAGCAGAAAAGGATGCAATGGCCTATCCATTTAGATCTGTTTTGAGATAGCCTTTCCCTGTGAACTTGCAGCATATGACACCAAAAGTTGCTCAGTATTTCTGAAAACTTTAGTTCTGTCCAAGTAGAATTTCAGCTGCCTGTGTATGTCCAAAGAATGTAGAATTTTTCTCACCCTTGTTCTGTGGATTAGGATAAAAAGTTGGCAAATGAATGGTTTGGTTAAGGGCCACACTAGACACCACCTTAGGCATAAATGTAGGGTTTGTCCTCAGGGAAACTCTGTCTGGATGGAAAATGATGAAAGGTTCCACAGCCATGAGTGCTTGTAGCTCTGAGACTCGTCTTGCAGAGGTTATTGCCAGGAGCAGAGCTGTTTTCCAGGATAAGAATTTTATATCTGCTGTTGATGCTGGCTCGAAGGGAGGCAGTGTGAGTTTTTCCAAAACATAATTGAGGTCCCAGGCCGGAATTGGTGCTCTCCTAGGAGGCCTAATATTTTTGGCTCCTCTGAGGTACTGCTTTAGTAAAGGATGAGAAAAGATAGGTGGTTCCGTATTGTAATGAGCTGAAATGGCAGAGGCATGAATCTTAATAGATGAGAAGGAAAGGCCTTTGTTTTGCATCTCAGTTAGGTATTGTAAAATCTGAGGGATATTTGGCACACTCGTGTCTATGCCTTGTTCCTGGTTCCAAGCAGAGAATCTCTTCCATTTTTCTGCATAAGATTTTCTGGTACTGGGTCTTCTGCCCTCCAAGATAATGTCCATAACAGCTTTTGTAAGTAGAGTGTTCTGAATGGTCACTTTATCCGCCATGCTGCCAGATTTAAGGTCCTGAGTTGGCTGTGCAGGATCTGAATGTTTTGTTGGGTCAGCAATTGAGGGATTTGAGGCAATATCCATGCTGGACCTTGAGACAAGCTCTTCAGAATTGGGTACCAGTGCTGGCGTGGCCAGTCTGGTGCAATCAGTATCATGTTTGGCTTCTCTTGTCTGACCTTTAGGAGTACCCTGGCAAAGGGGGGAAAGCATATACTGTTAGATTTTTCCAGCTGAAGGATAGGGTGTCCACTTTCCATGCTTGTTTGTGATATATCCTTGTGCAAAATGTTAGCAATTGGCAGTTGTGAGGGGAGGCAAATAGATCTATGTCTGGGCATCCCCATTTCCTTGTAATCATGTTGAAGACTTGTGGATCCAGATTCCATTCATGGGGATCCACGAGGTTTCTGCTTAGTTAGTCTGCCAGAGTATTTGTTTTTCCTGGCAGGAATTGTGCTTGCAGGTGAACCTGAAAAGCCAAAGCTGTGTCCCATAAGGTCATTGCTTGTCTGCAAAGGGGGTAGGAATGTGTACCTCCCTGCTTGTTTATGTACCACATGACCGTAGTGTTGTCTGTCTTTATCAGTAGTTGTCCTGGATGAAGCAGGTCCTTGTAGGCTGTCAGGGCATTTTGAACAGCTAGCATCTCTTTTTGATTGTTGTGAAGATGCATTTGGTTTGCAGGCCATGTGCCCTGAATGCATTTTCCTGCCATATGTGCCCCCCCAGGCATAGTCAGACGCATCCGTTATCAGTGTCTGTCTGGCTGTGGGTAACCTGAATGGCAGACCCTTGCCCACCATCGAAACTCCTGTTGCAGGCAGGGAATGAGTGTAATTACTGTCTCCAGGCTGTGGCAATGCTGAGTCCAAACACTTTTTAGATACCATTGTAGTTTCCTCATAGGCAGTCTGGCATATGGAATTAGTAGAATGCAGGATGCCATGAAACCCAAGGCCTGCAGGATTTTTCTTGCAGATAAGTGGGTTTTTGTTGTCAAATTCTTGAAGTAAGTAGTCAGTTGCTTTTGTTTGTCTGGCATGAGATAAGCCATCTGGGCAGTTGTATTTAGGCTTGCACCCAGGAATATTATCTTGAGAGGGCACTAGTTTTCATTTCTTTTCGTTTACTGTGTACCCTAGGCCAATTAGTAATCTTTTGACAAACGCCAAATGCTTTAGAAGAATGTCTTTGCTCTCTGCTTGAATTAGGCAGTTGTCCAAGTAGGGATATATTTGAATTCCTTTTTGTCTGCAAAACTCAATTATTGGTGCCAGGCATTTTGTGAATACCCTGGGCACAGTAGATAAGCCAAAGGGCAGTGCAGAGAATTGGTAATGCATTGAGCCAGCTATGAATCTGAGGTATCTTCTGCAAGATTGTTTGATTGAGATATGCAGGTATGCCTCTTTTAGGTCCAAAGTTACGAGCCAAGCCTTCTTGCCCAGCATGGGCAGTAGCTGCTGTAGAGTCAACATCTTGAATTTTGGAACTTCCAGAAACGTATTTAGTATAGACAGGTCCAGTATTGGTCTCCAGGTTTTGTGCTTTCTGGGTACTAGGAAAAGTCTGGAGTAAAATCCTTGCCCCTGCTCTTGTTGTGGTACTTGCTGAATGGCCCTCATGTCCATGAGGGCTGTAATTTGTTTTTGTGCCTCTGCCCATTGATTGTGTAGCAGGTCTGGCATACCTTTTGACCTTGGTAGAGTGTGGAAATGGAACCTGTAGCCTTGGGACACTATGTTCAGGACCCATTTGTCTTGGGTAATCCTTTGCCAATTTGATGAAAAAAGTGCTAGTTTTCCCCCTAAGGGGCTGCCAAAAGAAAAGTGCTTGGATCTGGTAGAGGAAAGTCATTGGGACTGTTTCCTGTAAGGTTGTGATTTGTCTTCTCCGCTTTTGGAGGTAGGAGCACCCCATTGTTTAGGCCTGTATGAGCCTTGGGGCTGAGCTCTGCCTCTGGGATGCCTGTATCTGCCTCTTTGTGGTCTGTCTGACATTGGAAAGGACCGATTTTTAGAAGGACAGTTTCTGCTAAACCTGGGTGGCTGTACCTGTAAGAAATCCTTGACTGTCTGCATGGATTTTGGTTTATCCTCCATTTTTTTCAACACCTCTTCTGCTTTAGTACCAAACAAAGTATCATGCTGTAATGGTGCATCTAATAATTTTGCTTTAACATGATCAGGCAGATTTTGTTCCTTTAACCAAGCATGCCTTCTAATAACAGAAGCTGTAACAGCGGCCCTGCAAGAGGCCTCCAGTGAATCATAACCACATTGCAAAGTATGCTTTCCCACTTGTTCAGCTGCATGCAATAAATCCTGCAATTCCTTGTTCTCTGAACATTCAGTATTTGTCAACATTTTCTGTTTAAGCAGTGACATTAAATATTCCTGATATTTAAGCATATGAAACTGATGATTTAAGGCCCTTACAGCCAGGTAGCAGAAGTGTAGACTTTTTTCCCCCATCTGTCTAGAGCCCTGGAATCCCTATCAGAGTGGACAGGGTTTTTTGCAGTGGAAGCTTTAACCCCCTTGGGACCCTGAGATATAGTTTCTGGGTCAGCAGCGGGGTTTTTATACAGGAATTTATGAGAATCCAGGACCCTGTAGTATCTGTTTGGCTTAGCAGGTGCAGGGGGTAGAAAGTCTGGGGACAGGCTGGACAGTGAAAATACATCAACTACAATGTCTAGAACAGGTGGAATAGGGGTCTGTGCTGAGGAAGTAGCATAAAGTCTCTGAGCCTTTTCTTAGATTCAGAATAATCTTGGCTCTCCCAGTGTAAATGTTCCCTCATGGTATGCAGGGTTTCCCCAAAAGAATAATCCTCAGGAGGAGGCGCTGAAGGAATGGATTCTTCAGCATCAGAATCCTCATAGGGAAGCATGGAGTAATCCTGTTCAGAAGAGGAATCAGAGGAAATAGAAACCTGATCAGAAGAATCATACTCTGTTCCTTGCCTAGGCCTCTTATCAGAAGGGGGATGGAAACCCCTGATCAAAGTAATTAGGTCTTCGGCCATTTTGAGCATCTGTTTTTTAGGCATGGAAGTCTGAGTAGGAGAATGCTGTACTTGTTTCTTTGTCTTTAATGCTGCTTTAGTCTTTGAAGCTGAAGATGGCTTAATATATAGTTGTGTAGGTCTGAAGACACCCTCAGAAGCCGATGCCTTCTCAGCAGTTCCGGACCCATCTGAGGGGATGATTTCCGAGTGTCCAATACCTTGAGTATCCAGAGGCCCAGTCGGCTCCACATGGGAGTTGGAAGCGGCCTGTGGCTCTGAGGTAGCGGGTGCCAGGGGCTGCAAAAGAGCCTCACTGAGAACCGGCGACTGGCCTAGAAGAGGCTTCGTCGTCAGTTTTGGACCTCGGATGCCTATCCTTTTCCTTGTCCTTGCGTTTTTTTGTAAACTCCGGTTGTCGGCTGATCCAATGGCATTATATAATTAAATCTTCGGCCAAAGTAATGAAATGCAAAATCAAACCGACACTTGATAGTGCGTTGGTTAAATCTAGCACAAAACCGACAACTAGCAACGTTGTGATCAGGGCCTAGGCAAGGAATACAGTAAGAGAGAAAATCCTTATGAGGTATTTGCTTCCCACAAGAAATACAATTGCTAACTTTTTCTGACATCGGTCTGGAGCAAGAAAAAAGTTTCCACAATGGGGTACTTAGCTTTAATGAAGACTTCGGATCTGAACTCCGGATTTGAAAATATCAGGAGTCGTCCGACCGGCACTTGCGAACTGTTTTTCTTCTGGCACCGCGCGGCAAGAAAGACTGAAGAAAATGGCGTCAGCTGCATCTTTTGCACCCCTGGTGCGCTGACATCAGGGAAGAGGCGACAGCAACCAATGCCGGACCTAGACTTTGGAATACTGGCTGACTGCGAGTAGCCTGCCAGCAGGATAACCCAAGAGTAATGACTGCAACAGTGAAACACGATGAACATTCAGAATTACCTAGACATATTAAGGCTTTGCTGAGTCTAATTATGCTGGCTGCAAAAAAGCAATTACTAGAAAATGGAAATCAAAGTTTAAAGCAACTGTACTAGAAGTAGTGAATATAGTAACAGAGACAAAACAACTGGAACTGGGATCTTTAGAAAAGAGCAGGAGCAAATCACATAGAAAAACTGGGAATTGTGGGAACAATACATGCAGAGGAGGAACGAGATTTAAAAGACGGTAGGATTTGAATGTAATATCTGACTGACAATGACTGGACAGATCATAAGTGATGCATAATGTTTGCAGCTAAAATTATGTCAATATAGTTTGAGATGTTTAATGTTTGCAACTAAAATTATGTCAATATGGCTTGTTTTAATTTATGACGACAAAATCCAAATATCTAGTGCAGTGCGAATAACAAAAGACCAGGAACCAAATAGAAAACGCACAAAACAAGCCTGTATACGAACGTTTATTGCAGTAAAAACACACCAAGATTAAGTGCTTTCGTCTTTCACATAGAAGACTTCATCAGAATAAAGCACACTGATTCAAGAACCATTTTTATACCAGTACATATTACATAACAGATAAAATTGAGCCAATGGTATTGTCAAAAAAAGTCACATGTAAAATGGTCACGAGCAGTATTAAATACACAGGATGTTAATTTTCAAGTCAACTTAGCTTTTTACAAATAAAACGCTATTATATATTACTATTACTGTTAGATTTTTACTATTGTATATTAAATACTTTTAGCATATGTTTAAAAATGCAGGCACAGTAATGCATACGTGCAACGGATTCTATATTGGGAAATTGGATAGGGCGTTGAAAAGCAGAATCTATAAGCACGTATATGATGTTTAAAAAAAAAAAGGATACAAGTGCATTATATAGGCATTCCCTCACTTGTTCAAATTTTAAAAGTTTTAAATTTGGTATTTTGGATACTGTGGACATAGATTTGAGGTGGGGGGTGACTGGAAGAATTTAAGTAAAAAAGAGCTGGTTTGGCAACTCAGACTAGCAGCTAATTTTCCACCAGGTATAAATTATTCCTTGACAATACTTCCAGCCCTGAAACAAAAATCTATGAAACTAAGTATTTTAACATTTTTACATACATTACTGTGCCTGCATTTTTAAACATATACTGAAGGTATTTAATATATAATAGTGTTTTATTTGTAAAAAGCTTAGTTGGCTTGAATATTAACATCTTTTTTGACAATACCATGGCTCAATTTTATCTATTATGTAACATGTACTGGAATAAAAACGGTTCTTGAATCAGTGTACTTTATTCTGATGAAGTCTTCTATGTGAAAGACGAAAGCTCTTAATCTTGGTGCGTTTTTACTGCAATAAACGGAGTTCATATACAGGCTTGTTTGGTGCGTTTTCCATTTGGTTCCTTGTTTCCATTTATATAAATGTAAGACTGCCTATATCATACATGATAATTTAATAAAAATCTGTCTTTTGTGGTCTTCTGTGGTCCAGCCCCTGTGCTGGTGAAGTAGCTCCAAAAAATTTCCAAAAGAAGCGTCATCACGCAGGGACTTGGGGAAATGCACTCTTTCTTCAAGGTCAGTATCTATGGTGATGGATTCTTTTAGAGAATAAAAGTGCTTCCTCTTGCACTTCTTCCCCAAAGTCTCTCACTCTGACAAAGCAGAAGAAGAAGGAGAAGAGTGGGGTCACCCCCCTGAGGGGGCAGAATGGAGGCCTACTGAAGCAGTCTCACCAGGAACAGCCTGAAGACTGGTCAGTGGCACAAATGGAAAATGGAAGGGGGTGCCGGCAGGAGATATCCAACCCTTCTCTGACCAAAAACATCTTCTCTACAATATGAAAGGCAGAGGCCAAAGCATACATTCTGGATCCAAGGGTCCAGGAACCCATAGACTCTTAAGACAACCCCGAACCCAAAGGCACTGCTCTCTGACCTGATGTTGAGACTGAAGCTAAGCTATCTAAGGCTGAAACTCTGAGGAGGAGTGACAAACTGCAGACCCCAACCCTGAAACTCCAGCCTCGACACCATGGCTCTGAGGAGCTGACAGCCCTGAATAGATCGGGGTTGATGCACTTGTATCCAAGGAACATGACAGATGTACAGCACTGCAGGTTGTCGGATCCAATCTAGAGGGTGGAAACCACCAGATCCGAGGGGGTTGATGGAGGAAATCCAAAAGGCAGAGCTGAGGGTCCCAAAGTCTGTGGCTTTTCAGACCCAGTCTTGTGATCTGGGGGAGAAGCCTTAGGACCGACAAAAGAGCTAAAAGGTAAAAGGCCCTTAAGAATGAGTTTAGCCTTGCGCTAGTTCAAGCCCCAAGAGAGGAAGCTCTCAGAAAAAGAACACCCAGAGTCTAAGTGCTTCAGGCCCAAGCAATATACACACTTAGGTGAGCATCTTGACTGGGTAGTTTGTGCTCACAAGAGATGCATTTCTTAAACCCTCCCCCTTGTTCATATCCTAAAATAAACATACACACAGCTACTAAAAACTAAACTCTAGCATGGGGAAAAAGGGCAGGAAGGGCTGGAGAGAAATGGCTGACCTACCTAACCTTTGTGAAAAAAAGTACAGTTGTGTGCACTTAACACAAATGTAGATGTTCAAGTGTATTCACTGTTGCAGTCATCACACTTGGGTTGATTCCCAAAGCTGAAGAATGGGTGGAGGCAGTCAAGAAGAGTTGGGGCTGGCTAGTATGCCCTGCAGGACTACTGTTGCAAAGCCCGTCCTGGATTTGGAAAAGATAGGCAGGTGGTAATGCTTGGTGAAGGTATGAACAGAACTCCAAGTAGCAGCTCCCAGAATGTCCCTGGTAGGGACTCCTCTAAAAAAGGCTGTAGAGGTTGAAGTTGCCCTAGTGGAATGCATTCTGACCCCCTGAGGGGGTGGTTTCCCATGGTGTTTGTAACATAAATGGATACAGTGTGCTATCCATTTGGAGATGGTTTGTTTTGATAAAAGCTGACTAGTAACTGGTCAGATTTCCTAAAGGCTTAGTCCCTATCAAAGGTAGGATCTGCAGTCTGTGCACATCTCTGTCAGCATGAAAAATAATGAAGGGTTCCACAGCCATAAGTGCTTGTAGCTCAGACAGTCTTCTAGCTCCCTCTCAGGAACTGTTTGATGAGAGGGTGAGAGAAGACATGGCTCAGTGCTGTATTGAGCAGAGATGGCGGCTGTGCTGTATCCACTCCTTTAGTGTGAATCCAGGAACAATACCTTTTCAACATATCAGCATATAGGCTGGCCACTGGAGGAGAATTCAAGGAATAGTCAGGCTGCAAGGTTTAGGGTCTGCGATGCAAGATCTGTCCCTCTTGCTGAGTCAGGAGTGTTGGGATCTGAGGTAGGTGCCATTATATATTTATTTATTTTACATTTGTTATGAGAGGAAAAAATCAATTTATATACTGCTACAAAACCTAAAGTTCTCATACAGATTTTTCAAACATGCTAGCTTAAAAAGACAATTTTAGATTTTGAGTTTAGTTTCAATTCATTGTTCTTGTTTGGGGTTACAGGTCCTTTCCCTAAGTTGAAAGATTTAAGGGCTTCAAATATAGAGTAAGATCATTTGAGAATGGATTTGATTGTTTGGACAAGTAGCCTGTTTGATGAGCAAAGACAGCCTAGATTAGTGTAAGAATTTTTTTATTTTTTTTGCAGGGGTGTTGTCGGGTTGTTTGAGAATTTTAAATGCTTCTGTGAGTTGGTTCAGCTGGAGAAGGTTTGGTAGTTCTATCCAGCCAAGGTTTTTTTAGGTTAAGGCAGTGGTGTGTTCTATAGGGGGATGCCAGATGCAAATCTGGCAATATGATATAACAACACGAGAGTTTGTTAAGGTCAGATTTGTAAAGGTTAGTAAGCATGGGAGAGGCATATAGAAGGGTAGAGAGAAGCTTTGGCCATTGGAGTTGGAAAGATTTTACCCTGTACAGTGTCCCAAGTTTCTTCTTAACGTATTTAATGGTTTATCTAAGTTTATTGTCAATGGTAACTCCTAACTCCTTATCTTGAGTAATACTCTTGCAAGAAGAGGCAGAGGGGGAAATGCATAGATTGAGAGGTTTGCCCACTGGAAGGATAGAGCATCCACTTTCCAGACCTTGCTGTGAGGTACCCTGGTGCAGAACTTGCTGAGCTGGTGGTTGTAGTGGGAGGCAAACAGGTCCACCTTCGGGGTACCCCATTTCTGGGTCACAAGGCTGAAGGTGCTGTGGTTTAATTGCCACTTGTGTGGGTCTAGGAGATTTCTGCTTAAGTTGTCTGCCGGAGAGTTTTGGTTGCCTGGCAGGATTTGAGCTTGCAGGTGAATATGCATGGCTAAGGCCATGTTCCACAGGGTCATGGCTAGCTTGCAGAGTGGGTAAGAGTGGGTTCCCCCCTGCTTGTTGATGTAACACATCACTGTGGTGTTGTCAGTTTTGATTAGTTGGGGCCCCGGTGAGAGTAGGGATCTGAAAGCTGTCAGAGGGTGCTAAACAGCTAGCATCTCTTTTTGGTTGATGTGCAGATGAATTTGGTTTGGGATCAGGCATAGTCTGATGCATCTGTGGTTAAGGTCTGGGTGGTGTAGGGTTGTGTAAAGGGAAGTCTCTTGTTGTGGTTGCATGCTGCTAACCACCAAAAAAACTCTTTCCTTAGACAAGGTATTATAGGTATGATAGTTTCCAGGTCCTGAGAATGTTGGCATCAAAGACTTTTTGAGTACCATTGAAGTTTCCTCATATGCAGTTTGGCATATGGAATTAGAAGAATGCAGGAGGCCATGAACCCCAGAGCCTGCAGGATTTTCCTTGCGGACAGCTGGGTTCTGGTGGCCATTTGAGCAAAGTAGCCTGTCAGATAGGCTTGTTTTTCTGGAGTAAGGAATGCCATCTGGGATGCTGTGTCCAAGCTTGCTCCCAGGAATACAATTTTTTGACTATGGACTAGTTTGGATATCAGGTCCTTTACAAATGTCAGGTGCTGCAACAGCTTTTCCTGACTGTCTGCCTGAATCAGACAATCATCCAAGTAAGGGTAAATTTGAATATTTCTCTGTCTGCAGTAGGCAATGGCTGGAGCCAGGCATTTTGTGAAAACTCTGGGAGAGTGGATAAGCCAAAGAGAAGTGCAGAGAACTGATAATGCATAGATCCTGCCCTGAAATGTAGATATTTCCTGCAGGAGTCCCTGATTGGGATGTGCAAATAGGCCTCCTTTAGGTCTAGGGTGGCTAACCAGGCATCTTTGGACAGCACAGGGAGAAGCTGCTGTAGGGTGAGCATTTTGAATTTTGGTACCACCAGGAAGGTGTTTAGAATGGATAGATCTAAGATTTTTCTGGGTACCAGGAAAAGTCTGGAATACAAACCTTGGCCTATCTGTTCTGCAGGAACAGGCTGAATTGCCCTTATGGAGAGTAGGGACTGAACTTGGTTTTGTGGCTCTGCCCACTGGTTTGGAGGAAGGTCTGGGAACCCTTTTGGGCTTGGAATAAAATTTGTACCCCTGGGATACTATGTTGAGGACCCATCGATTGTTGGTGATGGAGGTCCAGGCTTTGCATTTTTGGGCAAGATTGGGCAGAGGTGAGGGGGTGGCTTAGAACTCCCTGCTTTAGAAGTGGAGGTACTCCATTGCTTAGATCTCTGCACACCCTGAGACTCTAATCTGGGGGTTCTGTTTCCCCTGGGTCTAGTTTGAGATGGCCTTGAGGGGGCTGGAAAGGACCAAAGTTTTGAGGGGCAATGCCACTGAATCTTGGAGGCTGCAATTGCAAAAAAATCTTTGACTGTCTGCATAGACTTAGCCTTTTCTTCCATCTTTTTTAAAACCTCTTCTGCTTTGGTGCCAAACAGATTGTCCTTGTTCAGAGGAGCGTCCAATAATTTTGATTTGACATGGTCTGGCAAGGTCTGCTCCTTAATCCAGGCATGCCTTCTAAGCACAGAACCTGTGACTGCTGCCCTGCAAGATGCTTCTAGGGCGTCAAACCCACATTGCATTTCTGCATAGTCAGGAAAGGTAGATAATTTTTGCTTAATAAGTTCCATAATATATTGCTGGTATTTCAGCATGTGGAACTAACAAATTCAATGTTCTAATGGCAACAGTTGCAGAGGTGTATACTTTTTTACCCCATCTGTTTATTCCTTTAGGTCTTTGGGAGATGACCTCGTCAGGGGACTCTCTGTAGTACCTGTCAGGTTTCCTTGGAGCAGAAGGTAAAGTATCAGGAGTTAGACTGGATTCCATAAAGACATCATCAGAACAGGAGGGATAGCTAGATAATCCTGGCATTCCCAATGGAAATGGGTTTCACCAAAGAAAAATCCTCTGAAGGGAGGCAGAAGGAATGGCTTCCTCTGCATCTGGCTGGCTTCCCTACTCAGCATGATCAGGACTTCTGCTATTTTAAGCATCTGAGATTGTAAGAACTGAAGATGCAAAAGAAGTAGTCAGTTTGTGTCCAATATCAGTAGTGCCTGCAAATCCATCAAAGCGGGCATCAAGTGACTCACTGTCTGTCTCTGTCTTTATCCTTACATTTTCGGTAATCAGATGGCTTACCAAAGCCATTTCCAGAGTACGGGAGATCAAGACGAAATTTAGCTACAATAAGGGCCGATGATGAATAGTTTGGGTGTTGAACAAAACACAAAACTCTGGGCCTAAACAGGTGATGCAGTAAGAATGGAAATCGGTGTGGTATTTGCTTTCCACAGGTGGTAATTGTTAAACTTTTTCTGATCGGTTAGACCAAGAAAAAAAGACTTCAAGATTATTCAAAACTCATTCTGCTTTGGGCTCCTCAGCAAGAAAGACTGGTGTAATGGCGTTGGCTGCCTGTTTTTATATTCCTGCCGTCCTGATGTCAGTCCTGAAGCGACAGCAACCGACGCAGAAATACTAAGCCTCTGTTATTCTGGCTGACTGAGGGCTACCCCTGGCAGGATAACCCAAGTGTGATGACTGCAACAGTGAAACATGAAGAACATCTACCACATACAAAGCTAGCACTCCTAGCAAAAAAAAAAATTGGGGGGAAAAAAACAGAAAAAGGCACGTAACCAAGGACCAAGTTGCAGACCATGAATGGCAGCAAACTGGATCTGGGGAGTTGATAGAGTAACAGGGGAGTTATGGGTAAGGGAGGTGGAGCTAAGTCGAGCTGAAAGGCTTTAGAAATCATCCAGTGTTGGATCTGAAGTCCCACTGTTTGAATACAGATGAAGCAGACAATGCTGGATCACACAGTTTCCTCAGACAAGTAATTTTAGTGGAATGTTTTCCCCAGTGGGGAACTTATAAGCTAGATGACAGACATTTCCACACAGACCACCAAAGGAGTGCATTCTGTCAGTACTAAAAGCTTTGATTAATTTGTCACTCTGTCTTTACAATGGAGCTACCCCTGAGCTCCTGACAGACAGCATGGAAGGCACCATTAAGCTTTAAAGCTGGCCAGTCTCTGAGGCAAGATCCATATTTTGACAGATACTTGCCGACTAACATGCACAGTTTTGTAGATTAATATTGCTTTGAAATAGAGTGAAAATACTTCCAAAAACTGCATAGATTAAACAATATCCCAAAACAGCTGTGTGCTGCACATTTGTATTATACAACACTAAAAAGCCTTCAAATAGGTGAGCAGCTATCTCAATATATTGGGTCTGTTTTTGATGCTTACAGATGTATAAACTATTGTTTGACCATAACCTAGTAACTTTTTTGCAAATAAAATAGAAATTTTCTCTTACAAATCTTCAGCACAAAATCAGCATCTCCAGATGATACTAACACCAATGTAAGTTACTGTGTAATGAAAATATCTGTATTTTACACTTTTTGTAACTCGCAATTTCGGAGATACTGCAATTCATATCAGATGCATTTTCAAAACAGGAGTTTTGCAGAAAAGAAGGTCTCAGGATGCAGTTTCCTGGTTTAGAAGACCTCAGGAAATGAGGGGATTAATTAGCCTCTTGATCCTCAGGAATGAATGAGTTAACAATCCTTTATTGATACATATCTAATTGAAGGAAGATTCCTTGTTACCATAAGTGGTATAATAGTGGAATTATACAAAAGACAGTAAGTTTGTTAGCATGATGTCTAAGATTTTGTCATCCCTAGTATGAGTTCATACTATTTGTTCCAAGTTATGTTGATTAACATAGTCAATTAATACCTGGGTCTGTTTTCTCATACTTTTCTGATGTTAACTAGTTCACCCACTCAGTATTTGTGTTGTTCATATGGCCACTAACCTTTACATCTTAGAGTTTACTTGGGAAATTCTTATGCTTAGCGGAGTATAGTAATATGTAGATAGATTCCTATAATATAGTTTGTACCACCCACTGATGTTAACTGCTGCACGAGTAATTTCTAATCTTGAGTTGACTTCTTGGCTTCTGTTATGTTTACTACAAATACTGAAACATCACTGTGACTTCCCCCTCTGGGCCAGTAATCAAGGAGCCTGAATCCTCACCATTGACACTGGAGAAAGAAGTTCACCTGGAACAAAAATAGATACACACAGTATTTCCACATGGAGCTCTCTACATCAAGCGTAATTTCCCTTAAAGGCATACAGGGAACACACTCAAGTCAGGGGTCTGGGTTTCTCTCTCTCTCTCTCTCTCTCTTCAGGTCCCCAGTAAAACTGCCCAGTGGCACACACACCTGGAAAAGGCTGACATATTTACTAGCTATGGCTCCTTCTGCCCAGACTATAAGGTAGTTACTGCTACCAGACACTTCACAGCCAGCTACGCTAAGGCTCTTACAAGAGTATCGAATTATACTAAGTGAAATTAATACTAGTACTAATGGTAGTGTTTTGACCAATGTAGTAAGGCTTTCAGGAGTGGCCAAAGTCTCACTGAATAAATATATGTACTCTCAAAGCTTAAAATATTCTCTAAAGGACCAGCCACAACAAAACGTTTAAATATTTTTAATAATAAAAACATGAAATTACTAAATATCTATTTAAAATAAACAGCAGCGTTGCGCTTGCAGGAGATATTACAATAACAAGCATGAATACATTTACAGAGATGCACTAAAAAACATACTTAACTAATCTCACTATAGTCTCCCGACTGATCTAAAGTATTACTATTGCCTGGTCACTTACTAGAGCAAGGCAAGATGAAGTAGGTGAGTGGTCTTCGTTCTTTGTCAGGTTCCAAACAGACTGCTCAGAGATGTCAGTCTCATCTAGTATTAAAACACCAGTTTTGGCCTAGATTACAGAATATCACACACATCTGGTCATCTGACTTCTGGTTCCCATACTATCCCCTTTCCTAGAAACTGACCCAGAACCTCACACGTGTCAATAATACACACACAGAACTTTGCTAAGATCTGTTGCAGCTTTTGGAAGTCATAAAACAATAAAACACTTCCACTCTTCCTACATGAGCTAATAAACCATTCTCTGGCACAGACATTTAATCTCTGGCTGCAATCAGAACTGTAAGACACAATCTTTATGGTCTAAATTAACTAAGTTAATTTCATACCATTTTTCAAAGTTAGCTGGAACTGAGTTTAACTTCTTCGCTTCCAGTATCCTCAGCTATATTCATTTCCACAGTTCATCAATACAGTCTGACATATATGTGTATTTCTTTTCTGTCCAGCAGTAAACACTGTTGATACATTTTTAACACCAGCAGCTTTACAAATACATTTTTCAACAAAAGCAACTGTACAAATCAGTTTGATATACAAATGACATACAATTCCAGCTGTGCTGGCATATGTTTCACATCCACTGCCATACTTATCCTGGCACAGTTGGCAATACCTCACATTGTCACAACCACAGAGGTCTCCCCTATTGAATATGCAATGTGAAAAAGATGCACATTTATTTACTTACTTGCTTACAATTTATTGACTGGGGTAGACCACAGATACAAAAGAAATGTTTTCAGGGTCAGACTATGAAAAGAGAATACAAAACAATTGTAGAAAAATAGTAGTTTACAGTACAGATGAGTACAATTACAGTGTTAAGTACGTAAATATATTAGAAGAACATCATAGAAGTCTAACGTAATGAGTGTCTAATAAAATTTATAGCAGGTGAAAACATTATCACAACACAGTAGAAGTCTAAATATGAATTTTCCTAATATTAAAGTACATACAATTCTATTTACAGAATGATTGCAAGTTAATTTAGGTTATACTGGCACAATGATAAAGTGGATTGTGGAGGCCAGGTAGAACAGTGAGTAAAGTACAATACTGGGAAGTGTGTACTGTGAGGGTAGGGAAATGTTGGAGGGTGGGAAGGAGAGTTAGTATAGAGCAGTGTACAGGATAGAGAGCACAAAGAGAGAGAGGTTAATCTCGCATTGATGTCTTAGTATAAGTTATGCTACATAAAGGAGGATATTTATTTTAGGTTTGGTACTGGGGATGTGAAACAAAGTTCAGGGATTAGACCAAGCAGATGCAAAAGTATATGAAGTGTAGTGTGGTTTCTAAGTGATCTTTGAAGTTATGCCTTAATGTCCTGTTTTGTGGGACTGTGGAGACTTTTTGTCTTGGGCCAAACATAACACATTCAATATAAATAGAAGTTATGTCCTTACCATAACGTTCCATGTGGAGTGTTCATCTCGCCTTTGTTCTTACACATGGGTTCGGAGCCGATCCTCGGCTCCGTGTCGGCCGCTTGCAAGCTCTGCATCGAGAAGAAGCTCGAGACAACCTAATACCCACAATCCCCCTCTGCCTTTACCTCAGATCTAGTTTGCAAGCAAACCAGCAGTCAGAGAGAGAAAACACTCATGCCAATATCACATATGCACAGAAACTAAGAGTCTATATATATACATATATATATATATATACATGTCAACCATATATACAACAACTGCAATGCAGAAGCAGAATGCCCCAGACCAGGCACCAAACTGAACGTTCTTCCTAAGGGTGGGAGGGTGGGAATGTAAGAACAAAGGCGAGATGAACACTCCACATGGAACGTTATGGTAAGGACATAACTTCTATATGTGATAGTGTTCAATCTCGCCGTTTGTTCTTACACATGGGTAGCGTCCCTAGCTCCTTGTTCCTGAGGAACTCATGGAAGGACGTTCTTGAGCACAGTGGAACCAAAGGTTGCCCTATCCCTAGAAACCTTGTCTACCTTATAATGAGAAATGAATGTATGTGGTTTAGACCAAGTAGCAGCCGCACAAATAGCGTCTAGTGGTAGGCGAGCTGCATGAGCCAGGGATGTAGACACTGACCTTGTGGAATGTCCTTTGGGTTTGTGCAACAGAGTTTGATCTGAAGAATCATAGACCTAGATGATACAATCAGTTAACCACTTAGAAAGAGTTCTTTTAGTAACCGCTACTCCTTTTCTGTTATCAGCAAAGGCTACAAAAAGTTGATCAGATTTCCTGTGATCGTTTGTTCTATCCAAGTAAAACCTTAGTTGTCTGTGGACATCTAATTTGTGTAACATATACTCCATTTTATTGGAGTGATTCTTGAAGAAAGTGGGTAATTCAATGGACTGATTAATATTGTTAATAGAACAAACTTTAGGAAGGAAGGATGAATTAGTGCTAAGAGAAACTCTGCCAAAGTGAAAGATCAAATAAGGGTGTTTAATGGAGAGAGCTTGAAGTTCAGATACTCGCCTAGCGGATGTAATGGCTACCAAAGAGAGAGTCTTCCACGACAAAAATTTCAATGGGCAAGAGGAGGCTGGTTCAAAGGGGGCAGCATCAACTTAGATAATACAAGTTTAGACTCCAAGGTGACGAGGAGATCTAATTGGTGGTCTAATATGAAAAGACCCTTTTAAAAGGCTTTACAAAGTCTGTGGGCCATAACAGGAGCCCCACATTCTTCCACATGGAAATTAGAAATGGCAGCCAATTGAACTCTTAATGTGGCAGGAGAAGCACCCTGATGGAACAATTCTGTTAAAACTCTAATATTTTATTCAAAGGAGCTATAACAGGGTCCACTTGCTGTGTATTTGCCCAGAATACAAAGCTTCCATTTACTAGTATATGTTTTAGTAGTGGAAGCTTTATGAGAAGCCACTAATATATTCTGAACTGCAGGTGAAAGAAGATCAGACCTGGCTAAGTTGGGAATTGGAGCAGCCAAGCTGCTAGATGGAGGGACAAGAGCGGGTGGGGAGCCCTGATGAGTGAGTCAATAGATCTGGCTCTGGGTCCAGGATCCAGGGTCCCCGAATGCAGTGTGTCATGAGGAAGGGGAACCAAATTTGACGAGACCAGAATGGGGCAATGAGGATTATCGTCCTGTGTAGGTTTGTTGGCTTTCTGGAGAAACTTTGTGATCAGGGGGAAGGGAGGAAATGCGTACAGGAGACCCGGGGGCCAATCGTGAATCAGTGCGTCCCTGGGGACTTCCCCTGGAGGGGGTAATAGGGCAAAGTAGCTCCTGCATTTGGCGTTCATTGGAGACGCAAACAGATCGCAGGAAGGCTGGCCCCACGCGAAAAATCTTTTTCGCAACTGACTGTTTTAGGGACCACTCGTGCGGTAACAGTATTGCTCTGCTCAGCCTGTCGGCTATGACGTTGGATGACCCCGGGATGTTATCAGAAAGCGACCCGTGGACTCCGCCCATTGCCAGATTCTCATGGCCTCTCTGCATAGCTGATAGGACTTGGTTCCCCCTTGCTTGTTTATGTACCAGACTACAGACATGTTGTCCGTCTGAACTGCAATAGTTCCCAGAGGAAGAAGGGGAGCAAAGTGTTGCAACGCTAGAAACACTGCCCTCAACTCTAGAACATTGATGTGCAGATTGTACTCTAAATTGGTCCATTTGCCTTGGACTGTCTGTCCCTGAAAGATGCCCCCCCACCCTATCAGGGAAGCGTCCGTGGTCACCGTAGCTGTCGGGGGTAGCACAAATGGTCTCCCCTTGGAAAGGTTGCAAGTCTGAAGCCACCAGTTTAGGTGTGATTTGCATGTGTTCGTTATAAGAATCTCGTGTGTCAGAGGTAGTTGTTGGAACGACCATTGTGCAAACAGTAGCCATTGTAGGACTCTCATGTGCAGTCTTCCCAAGGGTATTGCAATAAGAGAAGCTGACATGAGTCCCAAAACCTTCAGTACCAGTTTTGCTGGGGATTTCCTGGACAAAAGAAGAAGACGATGTGAGTCTGAAGTGAAAGTATCCTTTCTGGAGGAAGTCTTAGAATTAACTGATGTGTATCTAATTCCGCTCCTATGAATAAGATACGCTGTGATGGCTGTAGTAAGGATTTTCGAAGTTTACGGAAATTCCGAGGTGAACACACAGTTGAAGAGTGTAGTCTCTGGCCTGTACTAGTTGACGCTGGGTGGTGGCAGAAAGGAGCCAGTCGTCCAGATACGGAAACACCTGGAATCCTAGGCATCTCAAGTGAGACGCTACCACTGCCATGCATTTGGTGAAGACCCTGGGGGCTGAGGTCAGACCAAAGGGCAGGGCTCGAAACTGAAAGTGACTGGCACCCAGCCGGAAGCGCAAATGATCTCTGGATGCCCTGGCCATTTTGATGTGGTAGTATGCATCCTTCAGATCTATTGAGCACATCCAGTCGTCCTTCTGTAAGAATGGAAGGATCAATTGAAGCGTGACCATTCAATCGACCATTCGAAGGTATTGAGGTCGCTTAGGTCCAGAATGGGCCTCCAGTCCCCTGTTTTCTTTGGAACTAAAAAGAACCTTGAGTAAGTTCCGAATCCTCTTTGGTCCGCTGGGACTGGTTGGATGACTCTTTTTTCTAGCAGCTTTGAAATTTCTATAGCTGCTGGCTCTCGCAGATGGGGCGGCACATCTGGGAGTCTTTTCTTTGGAATGGGATAGGATAGAAATGGTATATTGTAACCTCTGGTAACCACGCTTTTTACCCACTTGTCTGTAGTTATGTTTTGCCAGGCCTGAGGGTATAAAGCTAAGCGACCCCCGACTGCCTCCAGAGCAGGACAGTCGGGCCTCCTCTCAGGAGTGCTGGAAAGGTTTACCAGGAGTGTATCCCTGTCACCTTGATTCTGCGGACCCCTCTGCCGCCAGGGCGGCGTCTTCCACCTCTGCCCCTCCTCTGCCTCTAGAAGGCATCACCCTGTGTGCCTGGGAAAGATCCTTGGGGTTTTCAAACCACATTTTTCCACCACGTTGCCCTTTGGGGTACGGTCTGGATGGGGTGGAAAATGGACTCCGACAGCAGAGTCTTTCCCTCCTGCTCACACCGGTAAGGGTCTCCTTTACTTTGGGGCCAAAAGAGTGGCACCGTCAAATGGGGCGTTAGTAAAGGAAGACTTGAAGGCTTCCGAATGAACATAAGCGCATCCAGGATTGTCTAAGAGCAATCGCTGAAGTTGCTGCCCTACTCGAACCTTCAGCTGCGTAAGAGATCAGCCTCATGGACGAGTTCACAATGGATGTAAGGGTATTAAGTTGCGCTGTCACTTTCTCTGAGACAGCAGCATCTGTAGTACCCTGGAGGGTATCTCCCAACTCTTTGACTAGATCCCTCTGTAGTCGTGTAAAGTGGGTCAAATAGTTCAGGGATCGCATGGAAAAAGCCGCTGAACTAAAAATGCGCTTCCCATACCTGTCCATAGTCCTAGAATCTTTATTAGGGGATGGACAGATGAGGAAGATTCCGACATCTCCTTTTCGTGGCCGCTGCCACCACCATAGCCCACTGGAACTCCTTTTGTCAAGTAAGTCTTGTCCTGGGGTGCAGTGATATACTTATTAGGCTTCCTAGGGACTGGTTCCACTGTGTCAGGAGCCTCCCACCCTTCGAGCAATAAGTTCCATTAATTCATCAAGGGCGGAGTGACCCAGGAGGAGGAAGGGCGAGCACCAAATGCCTTCAGCAAACTGACTCATCCTCAGAAGGGGAGGGACTGCCAGTCACCTCTCTGTTTCAGGATCTCCAATATGTCAGAAAAGAGACATCTTCTGAAGGTGACTTAGGGGACCCTTCTGACTCATCCAAGTCAGTATCGGATGTCAAAGATTCTTGTGGAGAATCTAAGTGTCTCCTCTTACACAATCTTTTCCTAGGGACTTCTTCGTGGGGAGCATCCGAGGAAGAGGGGGCACCCTCCAGGGGTGGCTGAGACACCGGTGCTCGATGCTTGGATGTGGCCGTGGGTGCAGAGGAGGATAACGGACCTTTATGGGGAGGAGAGGTTGCTTCTACTGATGTGGTTGTCTGGGTAGACAACACCTTCCTCATGAGATCGAAGGCCCCCGGGTCCCGAGGCGAAGAATCTCCCGGTTCAAGAAATGGGAAGAATCCCGAGACAGGCACGAAGGCATCGACCCGAGGACGGAGCCGAATCGATCCGCCGAGGCCCGAGGGAAGAGTCGGAACCGAACGCCGGTTCGACTCTCGCCCCGGAACCAAGGACAGATCGTCGGCTCGAGACTCCGTACCGGATCCGACGGAGTCGAGGTGAGAGGAACAGACCGAGAAAGGACGGCTCTGGACCCGAGGGCTCCACAATCAGAAGATCAACCTCTTCCGCTCCAAAGACTGGACAGGTCTCGGAGGAGGAATGGATGGAGACAATGGGAGGCCTTCAAGTTTCGACACCAACTGGGTGGAAACCGAAATAAGCTTGGATAGGGCCGAATGCTCCAATAACTTCTGCACCACGATCCACATCGATATCGGAGAGCTTAGAAGAAGACGGGTCGAAGGAACCAAGACGGAGCCGACCTCAATAGTGTCGGGAGGGAGCTCCATCACCGGTTCCAAGACTCGAGGCTCGGGAACTGACAACAGTTGAACACTCGGCCCCGAAGTCTGTGGAACCGGTGATCTAACTTTACTCTAAGAGCTCGGAGCCGATGACTTGGGCTCAGACGTCTTCGATTCCTTCGAGGATTTGGATGCCTGGTCTGAAGCATCCAGAGCCTCCTGAAAGGAAGGTTTTAATAACCCCCTGTCCATGAGTTTCCTGCGCCTATCTGTCATGACCCTCCCACTAAAAGAGTGACAAATTGAACAGTCCTCTTGTAAGTGGAGAGGGCCAAGGCAGTAGACACAGGAACTATGGTTGTCAGTAACTGACATTTTTGGCCACACTGGCAACGTTTAAAACCTGATTTAATTTTCTCAGACATCTTAAAGAAAAACAGGTAAGAGAAAAAGGGTCAAGTCCAGTAGAGACAAATCCAGTAAATATGTCAATCCGATATACAAGTCAGTCCGTTGTCAAAATCAAGTAAGGTGGAAGGCCGAAAAACTCTAATAAGTTTAATTAAACTTAACGGTACCGAGTATTTCTACCTTACCACACACACATACACTATGTCACCAAATAGTACTTTTAGAATAAATTTTTCCTGAAAAATAACAATAATAAAAGTTATTTCTTATCTGAAGTTGCTCGAGCTCGATCCCAGTGATGCGAACGCAGCAGCGGCAAACTAGATCTGAGGTAAAGGCAGAGGGGGATTGTGGGTATTAGGTTGTCTCGAGCTTCTTCTCGATGCAGAGCTTGCAAGCGGCCGACACGGAGCCGAGGATCGGCTCCGAACCCATGTGTAAGAACAAACGGCGAGATTGAACACTATCACATTATACTTTTTGGATCTTGACACCATCAAGTTTCAATAATGGTATATATGTGTGTGTGTGTGTGTGTGTGTGTGTGTGTGTGTGTGTGTGTGTGTGTGTGTGTGTATACATATATGTATAACCAAATGCATATAGTATATAGGATTTTTATCCTTTTTAGGCACCTTTTTTCTGAGAATGTACTTCGGGTTCTGCAGGAGGCCAGGAAACCCACTACCCGCAAATCTATTTGTCCAAATGGAAGAGATTTTCTTTTCGGGGTCTAACTCGTAACTTGGATCCACTTTCTGTGGAAATTCCTTTGTTTCTCTCTTATGTTTGTAAATTGCTCCATGATGGGTTGGCATACTCTTCAGTTTATTTATTTATTAACATTTGATTACTGGGAAAGTCCAACTGGGTAGGAGCCTGTTTCCAGTGAAAGCTAGGTGAGAAAAGCTCTAAATTATCACAAAACATTTTAAGAACAATACTTTTAAAATTTTCAAAAATAAAACAAAAACATCTATGGTTTAAACAGTTACAACAAATTAGATGTTATATAAAAACTTTGGTTAAGAATCTATACAATGTATATGACAATCACTTAATATTTAGAGAAGTTTTAGACAATTTGTAGAGAAAATGAAGCTAAGTTAGTCTAACAGAAATATGAATTGTAATATGGGAAGAACAGTCTTATGGTATAGTTAGAGAGAAAGTCAGAGAAGAGTGATAGCAGTAAAGAAGAGAAGAAGGGAGAGTAAGGAGGTATAAGGAAGGTACTTGTTCACATTTAGGGATATAGTTTATCCTGATTTTGAGCAAGAACATAGTCAGATTTTAGCAGTCTTTCACAGTGGTTTAGAAAGATGGGAGGGAAAGTGTAAACCCGACAGATATAGGTAAGGAGTTCCAGGCCTTAGCAACCTTGTACAAGTACAGACAATGCCCAGCAGATTTGCCATGCTTGTAGACAGACAGGAGTTTTTGGTCACTGGATCACAATGACCAACTAGGGACATAGTTGTGTAGACTGTTTTTTAGTGCTGGACAGGCAGATGGATGCTGGATAATTTTATAGATGGTAAAAAGTTGTGTATGTATTAGTTGATGTGGCAGTTCTAACCACTTTAGGCTTTTCAGTGCTATACAGTGGTGGGTTCTGAAAGCGGTATTTGTTCTAGCATTTTTCAAGTTTTAATTTTTGTGAATCCTGGATGTTAGTAAGGATGGGAGCATCATAAAGAAGAGTGGAGAGGAGATAAGTAGTGGCAAGTGTAGTTTTAGTTGCATCAGTGCGAAAATTTTTGGCTCTGTAGAGCATCCCTAGTTTCTGATGAGTTTTTCTTATGCAATTTTGTATATGCAGGTCGATTTATAAGTAAGATCAATCAGTTTATAGCCAGAACAAAGCAATTAACAAAAAGATGCAAGTAAAATAGGTTTTCTGTCATTTTCTGAGACTAAATAACTAGCATATGCAGTACAGTCTACTGGTCAAGCAAAAGGGGACAGTGGCCAACGTAGTAGGAGGTCCTTAGAGTGCATGGACTATTTCACAGACTTACAATCACAGAGCAGGCATGCATTTAACTGATTAAAATTAAGATGCAGCAAGGTTATTCATGATAAATATGCTTACATTAAACAATGACAAATTCTCAGTAAACTTTTAAACAATCACAAAATTGTCAGTAAACTTGTAGGTGTAGGGCCTTTTTGCAAAAGCCCGGCTTTCAGCTATTTCTGATCATCTACCTTTGGCTCCTGCTTTGGCTTCTAGATTTGAGGTAAAATGATTCCTTAATGGCGTCCTTCATATTAGGCTTCTCAGGAAGCCTATTCATCCTTCCTGGACCTTAATTTTGTTCTTAAAAAATTGACTCAGGCTCCTTTTGAGCCTGCAGCTTCAGCTTCCTTACCATACTGTACTTGGAAGACTGTTCTTTTGCCCTTTACTTCAGCTAGATGGGTGTCTGAGCCTCAGGCCCCTTATGGCTGTCCCTCCTTTTTTTAGTTTCTCATAGGAACAGGGCGTCTCTTCATACTAATCCTTCTTTAATGCCCAAGGTGGTTTATGAGCTGTCTCTTAATCAGTCTGTTCGGATGCCCATTTTTTTCCCCTTCTCCACAGTTTGCTACTGAGAAGATTCTTCACACCTTCAATTTGCACAGACAACTTGGGCATCATTTAGATAAAACTAAAGCCATTCCTAAATCTGTGGAACTTTTTGCTTCATTTCAGCCTGGGTCTTTAGGTTTGTCTGTTTCTAAGCAACAATTCCCTCTTGGATTTCTAAGGGCATTTCCTTTTGTTACTCTTTTCATGGGAAAAGCCTTTCTACTTCTGTAAAGGCTCATTGTACCAGGGCTGTGGCTTCCTTTGGTGTTTGTTTCAAAGGATTGGATACCAATTCCATCCTTGAGGCAGCTACTTGGAATTCTGTGCATACGTTTACTAAACATTACAAGCTGGATGTGGTTTCCAGAGCTAGAGATGGATTTACAAGGACTATCCTGCACGGCTCTCTTGAGGGCTCTGCTGGACCTTCCTCCTCCCAGTTTTGTTCTTGAGCTTTTGCATTCTCCATAGAGTAAGGAATACCGCAACAGTTATATGGAAGGACGTAGTACAGTTGTGTAAAATCTTACTGCAACAGTAGATGTCCTTCCCTTCACTGTTGCAGTATTCTCTTCTTCCCTCCTCACCTTTTTCTTAACTCCTTTTTTCCTTCTGGGATGCCCATGTTCCTCCTTTCTCCTTCAACTGTTGTTCCTCCTGGGGCTTTTCAGTTCTGAGGTAGATATGTCTGTACATCACCTTTATGCCCCAAGCACTGAGCAGGGAGCATACGTGTGACTTACAATGTACTAGTAATCCTAAGGCTTTGGTATACTGACTGGACATCAGGCTACCCTTGATAGGGGATCCCTAGAGTAAGGAATACTGTAACAGTGAGGGGAAGGGCATATATTGTTATGGTAAGATTTACACAACTGCACTTTCTGAGGACAGGGACACTGACTTGTTTTAAGAAAGGGGTCTCTGGAGATATTACTTCTATTTGAAGACATGAATTTGATGCTTCTTTAACAGTTTTGCATTTAGTACTTAGTGGAGCATTTCTGAATATGCTTTTTAAAAAAACAAACAACTATGCTACTCCGTTGCTGTTTGTTCAGTTTTCCTACTCTTTTTTGCACTGACTGAGACTTGAAGAAGCACTGTTTTCAGTATTAACAAAGTTTAAACCATTTTATTATGAGAGCTTTACTTCATTGTAAAACCTGTATACACTGACTCAAACTCGGATCCTAGTTTAAGAAAGTACAGTTGTGTACACTTACCATAAATGTAGATTTTCAAGTGTATTCACTGTTGCAGTCATCACATTTGGGTTATCTGCTTGCAGTAGCCCTCAGTCGGCCTGATTAACAAAGTCTTGGATCCTGCGTCAGTTGCCGTCTCTTCTTCTGTGATGGCAGGTAGTCAGGGGTATAAAACATACAGCTGACGCCATTACATCAGTTTTTCTTGCCCCAGATGTCTGGTGTGCCCTTAATGAGAAGCAATTATATATATATATATATATATATATATATATATATAGATAGATATATATACACACATATATATACATATACATACAAGGATATACTTCCAATAAAAAAGCAAATACACCAAAAAGCTTTTAAGCATAGTAAAGGAGAGTAGAGGTATAGCCAAAAAAAGTCAGGAGGCTGGAGGGAGGGTAACCAGGACTGCAACTGTGAATACACTCGAACATCTACATTTATGGTAAGTGTACACAACTTTACTATGTTCTTCGTGCTTCACTGTTGCAGTCATCACATTTGGGTAGATTCCCAAAGCTAAGGATGGGAGGAGGAATTTAGATAGCATTAGGACCAGCTATAAGGCCCTGCAAAACTGCAGTGGCAAAGCCAGCTCTGAATTTAGAAAAAATTGGCAAATGGTAATGCTTGGTGAAAGTATGTACAGAACTCCAGGTAGCAGCTTCTAGGATGTCCCTGGTAGGGACTCCTCTGAGAAAGGCTGTAGAGGTAGATGCAGCCCTGGTTGAATGGGGTCTGATCCCATAGTGCTTATAGCAGAAATGAATGCAATGGCCTATCCATTTAGAAATGGTTTGCTTTGAAATAGCCTTCCCCTCTGCCCCTGCAGCAAATGCCACCAGCAGTTGTTCAGATTTCCTTTGAGGTTTATTCCTGTCCAAGTAAAATCTAAGTTGTCTGTGCACATCTAAGGAGTGCACTATCCATTCCCCTTTGTTCTGTGGATTAGGAAAGAAGGTTGGCAAATTAACAGACTGATTAAGAGCCACACTGGATACCACCTTGGGCATGAAGGAGAGATTGGTTCTGAGGGACATCCTGTCAGCATGAAAGATGATGAAAGGCTCCACTGCCATAAGGGCCTGTAATTCAGATACCCTTCTTCCTGAAATGATTGCTAAAAGGGAAGCTGTTTTCCAAGAAAGGAATTTTAAATCTGCACTAGCAGCTGGCTCGAAAGGAGGAAGAGTGAGTTTCTCCAATACAAAGTTAAGGTCCCAGGCTGGAGTTGGGGCTCTCCTGGGTGGTCTTAAATTTCTGGCCCCTCTGAGGAACTGCTAGAGCAGTGGATGAGAGAAGAGGGGAGGTTCTGTGTTATAATGAGCTGAAATGGCTGAGGCGTGAATTTTGATGAAGGATAAAGAAAGACCTTTGTGAAGCATCTCAGTAAAGTATTGTAGAATCTAAGGTAAGTTGGGCGCTGCTGTGCTCATCCCTTGAGATTGGTTCTAGGCAGAGAATCTGTTCCATTTTTCAGCACAAGATTTTCTAGTACTATGCCTCCTTGCCTCTACAATGATATCCATTCACTGGTTTACTGAAGGATGGTAAAGGAGAGATTAAGTAATTAGCCAGGCTGCTAGGTTCAGGGTTTGAAGCTGAGGGTGCAGAATCTAGTTCTCCTGCTGAGACAACAGGGTAGGGGTCTGAGGCAGGTGCCATGGGGCCAACAGTGACACACTGCGCAAGAGGGGGTACCAGTGTTGGCGTGGCCAGTCTGGTGCAATCAGTATTGTCCTTGGTTTGTCCTGCTTGATCTTTAGTAGTACTTTGGAGAGGAGAGGCAGAGGAGGAAAGGCATAAACTGAACAGCTGAAGGACAGAGCATCCACTTTCCAAGCTTGTTTGTGGGGAGTCCTTGTGCAAAATTTGTCCAATTGGTAGTTCTGGGGGGAGGCAAACAGGTCTATATCTGGGCTCCCCCATTTGTTTGTCAACATGTTGAAAGTCTTTGGTTCCAGTTTCCACTTATGTGGGTCCATGAGGTTTCTGCTTAGTCCATCTGCCAGTGTATTTAGATTTCCTGGCAGGAACTGAGCTTGTAGATGCACTTGGTAGCTCAAGGCTGTGTTCCACAGTGCCATGGCTAGTTTGCAGAGGGGGTAAGAATGGGTACCCCCCTGCTTGTTTATGTACCACATAACAGTGGTGTTGTCCGTCCTTACCATTAATTGTCCTGGAAGAATGTGGTCCTTGAAGGCTGTCACAGCATTCTGTATGGCTAAACATTTCTTTTTGATTGATATGCAGGTGAATTTGACCTAGGTTCCATTTGCCCTGAATGCACTACCCTGCCAGGTGAGCCCCCCATGTATAGTCTGATGCATCTGCTGTTAGGGTTTGGGCGGCAGGGGGTAGAGTGAATGGTAGTCCCTTGTTTTGGTGGCAGGCCACTGTCCACCAAAGGAACTCTAACCATAGGCAAGGTATAATAGGGATCATTGCTTCTAGATCCTGAGAATGTTGACACCATAGGCTTTTTAGATACCATTGTAGTTTCCTCATATGCAGTCTTGCATATGGAATTAGAAGAATGCAGGAGGCCATGAAACCCAAGGCTTGCAGTAGTTGCCTTGCAGATAGCAGGGTTAATGTGGCCACCAGTTTGAAGTAGGTTGTCAAATGAATTTGTTTCTCTGGCATGAGGAAAGCCATCTGGGAAGTTGCATTCAAGCTTGCTCCCAGGAATATAATTTGTTGACAGGGCACCAGGTGTGATTTCTTTTCATTTATGTTGTACCCCAGACAAGTTAGCACCCTTTGTACAAAAGCCAAATGATTCAAAAGTACGTCCTGGCTTTCTGCCTGAATTAGACAATCATCCAGGTATGGGTATATTTGAATATTTCTTTGCCTGCAAAATGCAATGACTGGAGCTAGGCACTTTGTAAATACCCTGGGTGCAGTAGATAAGCCAAAGGGCAGTGCAGAGAACTGATAGTGCATGTAGCCTGCTTTGAAGCGTCGGTATCTTCTGCAAGATTCCCTGATTGGGATGTGCAGGTATGCTTCCTTTAAATCGAGTGTTGCCAACCAGGCATTTCTGCCTAGCATAGGAAGCAACTGGTGAAGAGTTAGCATCTTGAATTTTGGAATCACCAAAAATGTGTTTAAAGTAGACAGGTCCAGGATAGGATGGCATGAATTGTCTTTTCTGGGTACCAGGAAAAGTCATGAGTAGAAACTTGCCCCTTTTCCTCTTCTGGTACAGTTTGAATAGCCTTTATGCTTAAGAGAGAGCACTTGCTTTTGAGCCTCTGGCCAACTGTTTGGGGTTGGTAGCATGTGGAAGTGAAATCTGTATCATTGGGAAACTATATTTAAAAGCCATTTGTCCTGGGTAATAAGTTCCCAGTTTTTTGCATGTAGAGCAATCCCCCCCCCCCACACACACACACACCAAAAGGGGCTGTCAGTTGATAAGTGCTTGGAAGTTTTAAAGTTAAGTCACTGAGACAGTTTACCATGGGGGGAGTTTTACTACTCCCAGATTTAGAAGTGTGGGCCCCCCCACTGCTTAGTCCTGTGCATACCCTGGGACTGAAGCCTGGGTGTTCTGCTGGATCTGGGTTTGGACTGAGAAGGCCTGGAAGAGGCAGGAAAGGACCAATTCTTAGAGGGCCAATGCCTACTAAATCTTGGAGGTTGTACTTGTAAGAAATCTTTAACAGTTTGCATAGATTTAGCTTTTTCCTCCATCTTTTTAAGAACTTCTTCTGCTTTGTTGCCAAACAGGCAGTCCTGATTTATGGGAGCATCCAGTAATTTAGCTTTAACATGATCTGGCAAGGATTGCTCCTTAAGCCAAGCATGCCTTCTAAGTACAGGCCCAGTGACAGCAGCCCTGCAAGATGCCTCTAGTGAATCAAAACCACTTTGCAAAGTATGCTTTCCAACCTGTTCAGCACTGATGTAAATCCTTATTTTCAGCACAATCAGGAATCAACATCATTTTCTGTTTAAGCAATCCAATAATATGTTGCTGATACTTTAACATATGGAACTTTCAGTTTAAGGCTCTAATGGCCAAGGTTGCAGAAGTGTATACCTTCTTACCCCATCTATCCAGCACCCTGGAGCCTCTATCAGAGGGGGTAGGATTTTTGGCAGTAGTAGCCTTAATGCCCTTGGGTCCCTGTGAAATGGTCTCAGGATCCGCAGTAGGATTTTTGAAAAGGAACTTTTAAGAGTCAGGAACCCTGTAATATCTATCAGGTTTTCTGGGAGCATGAGGTAAAGAGTCAGGGGCCAAGCTAGATTCTGAAAAGGCATCATCAACAATGCCTAGCACAGGAGGGATAGCTAAAGGCCTGTTCTGGGGCAGGAATAAGAAATCCCTATGCCTCTTTTTAGAATCAGAGAAATCCTGACTTTACCAAAGAAAATGCTCCCCGAGAGTATGCAAAGTTTCACCAAAAGAGAAATCCTCTGTGGGGGAAGCACAGGGAATAGAGTTCTCAGCATTAGCATCCTCATAGGTAGATAAGGGTAAATCCTGGTCATCAGAGGAAACAGAAATTTCAGAATCATGGTCAGAAGTATCATAAGCAAACTCACTCCTAGGTCTCTTAGAGGGGGAAGGTTGGCTTCCCCTGATTAAAGTAATAAGGTCTTCAGCCATTCTTATCATTTGTTTTTTAGGCATAGAGGCCTGACCATGTGGTCTGGGCATCGTTTTTTTAGGCATGGTTCGAGTTTTAGGCCTTGAAGAAGAAGATGGCGTTGGTTTAATATGCAAGTCCTTAGGCCTGAATACATCCTCAGAAGCCGGTGCCTGCACAGCGGCTCCGGACCCAAATAAGGTAGAGACATCTGCAGGTTCCACAGCTGAAGCATCTCGTGGCATACAGGACTCTGAATGGGTCTCAGTAGAGGCCTGCGAATCTGAAGTAGCGGGTATCAGGGGCTGCGAAAGTGCCTCACTGACTACCGGTGAATTAGGAGAAGCATTGTCGGCAGCTCTGGACCTAGGCAGCCTGCCTGTGTCTTTATCTTTGCGTTTTTTCGGAATGTTGGTAGTCGGATGGCTTACTGAAGACATATCTGGATACTTGAACCGAGCACCAAAATATTTAGAAGCGAAAGTATACCGACGGATAGTTTGTTGTTTAAATAAGGCACAAAACCGACAGCGAGGTACGTCATGGTCAGGGCCTAGGTAAGGAATACAGTACGAATGAAAATCTTTATGAGGTATTTGCTTTCCAGAAGAAATGCAATTACTTACTTTTACTGACATCAGTTAAGAGCAAGAAAAGGTTTCCCCAATGGAGTACTTAGCTTTTAGTTGAAGACTTCGGTTCTGAAACTCGAAAACGAAAATTTCAGGAGTCGGTCGACTGGCACTTGTGAACTGTTTCTGCTTCGGGCACCGCACGACATGGAAGACTGATGTAATGGCATCGGCTGCATGTTTTATACCCCTGAATACCTGATGTCACGGAAGAAGAGACAGCAACTGAAGCAGGACCCAAGACTTTGTTAATCAGGCCAACTGAGGGCTACTGCAAGCTGATAACCCAAATGTGATGACTGCAACAGTGAAACCTGAAGAACATCAATTAGTTTTTACTATTGAACTGTTTGGTAAAACAGTTAAGTTTTTTTTTCCCCATTGTAACTCATCAAGAACATTAAGGTATTTGATTCTGGAGAAAAGAAAAAGTTGTCTGCAATGCCTATTACACCTTTGTGGCATAATTCTCCATAACAATTGCAATGCTGGACTGCATCTTGCTAAGAGTCCACACCTTTATTATGTTGTAAATGTGCTTATCTTTCTGCTGCTTAACCACACCAGGACAAACCTCTGTGTTGTATATTGTGGACAGCTTGATACTTTTCTGATATATTAGCTAAATAGTTAACAGATTATAACTTTAGAAACTCACTTGCCCAATCTGTTACGTGAGAATGATACAAACAACTGGTCAGTCTTCTGGAAATCTTTGGTTCTATGAAGATAAAACTGAAGTTGTCTATGTACATCAAAAAGATGGAGCATGTATTCTCCCTTGTTTGAAAAATTTGGAATGAAAACCAGAAGGTTAATGACCTGGTTGATATTAGTCTCGGAAGCTACCTTAGGCAAAACATATTAGATGGTCTCTAAGGAAACCTTGTCTGTGTGGAAAACCAGGTAAGGAAATTTGGAAGATAGACCCTGGAGTGTGGATACTCATCTAGTTGATGTAATAGCAACTAGAAAAATGGTTTTCCAAGACAAAAACTTGAGATCTGATATGGCTGAGAGTTCAAATGGGTCTTGGGTCAGAGCTTAAAGCAAGGAGGACTAGGATCCTTTAGTGGATGTCAAAGTAAACAAGTTCCTTTGAGAAAGTTTCTTCTAAATTATGCAAAACCGAAGGAAAAATTATTTTCATCTATATGGAAGTTTGAAATGGCAGCCAACTGGATCTTAATAGTAGAAAAGCTAACCCCTTTATTGAAAATTGAAGGTAGAAATTCAAGTACCACTGGTATGGGGGCAGAAAAAGTGTCCAGATCCTTCCTAAGAGCTCAGAACACAAATCAGATAACCCAAGTGTGATGACTGCAGTAGTGTAACATGATGAACATCCAAATTTGATAAGGCCAAAAGGATGCAATCAGGATAACTGTGCCCTTTAACAGATATGCCTTCTATAGAAATTTAGGAATGAGAGGTAATGTGGGGTAAGCATAAAGAAGACCGGAGAGCCAATCGTGGACTAGTGCATCTCTCTGTGACTCCTCCTTTGGAGGATCAGTGAAAAGCAATTGCTGCACTTGTTGTTGAGGAGGAGAAGTGGAAAGGTGGGCAGCATGGGTGGCCACATTGACAGAAAATTCTCTCTGCCACCTTGGCATTGAGAGATCACTCATGAGGCTTCAAAATGGACCTGCTTATTTTGTCTGCAATCATACTGACCTTCCCTGGTATATGTAATACTATGAGAAAGTGGCCGGGAGAGATTGCTCGTTGCCACACTTTCAGTACTTCTTTGCATAGCGGGTAAGATCGGATTCCTCCCAGTTTGTTGATGTACCAGACTACAGACATATTGTCTGTTTGAATAGCAATTGTCCCAGAGGGGACAATATCTTGAAAGGCCTGTAGTGCTAGGAGGACTGCTCTCCTTTCCAGGATATTGATAAGCATCAAGGCCTCTTCTGTGGACCATGCATCTTGGACTGTCCTTCCCAAGCAGTGCCCTCCTCCCCAGTTGAGAGGTGTTTGTGGTCACTGTGGCCATGGGCAGGAGGAGAACAAATGGATGGTCTTGCGAAACTTCATGTGAGTGAAGTCATCAAATGAAAGTCTCTTTTGCAAGCTTGACCACTGTACCAACAGTGTCTATCCCAGAATTCGCATGTGAACCTGGCTAAAGCGACTACAGTGATAGCTGTTGGCATGGATCCCAAGGCCTGCAAGATTAGTTGTGCTGGAAAGAAAGAATGCAGGATTAATTTCTTGTTCTGAAATCTGTCTGTATTCCAGCTGGAGGAAGAGATGCTATCTGACTGGCTGTAGTCTAGAGACCAGCACCTATGAACTCCAGATTCTGTGTAGGTGTGAGCTGTAATTTGCTGTAATTAACTGCGATGCCTAGTTGAACATGAAACTGGAGCAAATATTCTCTTGCCTGTAGGGAGCAGATGCCTGGTTGAGGCAGTTAGAAGCCAGTCGTTTAGGTATGCTAACACTCGGAATTCCAGCAGACTCAGGTGAGCTGCTACCACCACCATGGATTTGGTTAACACCCTGGTGGCTGTACTGAGACCAAAGGGCAGTGCTCTGAACTTGTAATGACTGACTTCCAGCCGGAAGCGCAGATATCTTCTGGAGTGCCTGTTCATTTTGAAGTGATAGTATGCATTTTGAAGATCTATCGAGCACATCCAATCATCTTTTCCCAGTGGGAGCAAAATGGTATGAATCATGGCCATCCAAAATGTTGAATATTTCACAAACTGCTTCAGTTTGCAAAGATCCAGGATGATTCTCAAGTCCCCTGTTTTCTTTGGCACTAAAATGAATCTTGAGTAGGTCCTGGATCCTGTCTGGTCTGGGGGACCTCCTGGATGACTCTTTCTGAGCAATTTTTCTATTTCTAATGCTGCCATCTTCCTCTAACTGATTGGGACATCAAGGATTCTTTTCATTCTTGCAGGGGAACTTGGGAAAATGGTATTATATAATCTCTGGATAAAACTCTCTGCAGCCAGGAATGTTTTGTTATGGATACCTAAACTCTTTGGTTCAGAGAAAATGTCCCGCAACTGCCTCCAGAGGATAATAGTTGGGCTACATTTCAGGAGCGTTGGTAGAGTCTGTCCAAGAAGGAATCCTGGAAACCACGGTTCTGTGGGTCCCCTCTGCTGCAAGGGTGGCGCCTTCTCACCTCTGCCTCTGGGAAAACTATCTCCTCATATGTCTTAGAAAGGACTCTGAGATTTGCAGAACCACATCTTCAGATCTCCTTGTTGATTCTGGAAAAAGGGTCTTTGGGGGGTAGAAAATGTATTCCTGTGGCAGACAAGGTTTTTCCTTCTTGCTTACATCTGGAGAATGTGTCCTTTTCTTTTGGGCAAAATAAGGAAGATCCATCAAACAAAGCACTGATGAATGAAGACCTGAAGGGCTTCACAACGTCGCACAGGTACAACCAGGCATGTTTCCTAATTGCCATGTCTGAACCTGCCACTCATGAGGTACCTTCTGCTGCACTGGAAATCAGCAATTGCATTGGATTGAAGGGTAGCCAGTTTTGAAGAGACTCTATTCTAGTGCTCTGCAGACATGGACCCTGAAAGAGATATGGAGACCTTAATCAAATCTCTTTGTAGTCCTGTGAAATGTGCCAAGTAATTCACCAACTGCAGAACAATGGTTGCTGAAGCATAAACAAAAACTGTCCAAGGCCCTAGATTCCATGTTAGGGGGATGGACACAAGTCAACTGTATAAAGCAAAAAATGCAACTCCTACTAACAATGTTCACCATTACGTAATGGCTCAAACTAAAACTGCAAAAGATGTGTTCAGTCTATGTAAATATGTTAAATCTTAAGCTGCTATGCTACTAGTCAATGTTAAGTTTGGTACTATCTATGTAAATTTGAAGGCTTCTGTATACACCTTATATTCTGCTTAAAATTTAACTGTGGAGCTTTTCTCCCCAGGCCTCCGCTGAAAATGGACATGCATCCAGTCAGACTTTCCTGGTCAACAAATGTAAAGTAAATAAATAAATAAATAAATAAGAGTTCTGCTCTGCAAGCTCTTTCTTCTTGGCTGCTGTTATAACCATGGCACCAAATGGAATTCCCATTGCTGCAGTGTGTCTTGTCCTTGGGGAAGACTAGAAATTTATCTGGCCACTAAGGGATCGGCTCCACAGTGTCCAGTTCCTTCCCTGCTTGGCAAGAAACAAGGTCTATAAGTTTATCAGCCGGGGTGAGGGGTTCACCCAAGAGATAGCCAGGCCAGACCAACCACCCTTCTGTCTTAGGAGTTCAAGAATGTCTCCAAAGGAGACGTCTTCAGATGGAAATCTGGGAGACTCTGCCCCTTCATCAAAATTGGTGTCCTCTGTAAGAGACTCCTGAAGGAAATACAAGTGTCTCCTTTTACATGTTCTCTTCTGCGGGACCTCAGCAGTGGGAGGGTCTGGTGAGGTATCAGACGGGTTAGAGGAGTCCTGAGGGACTGACTGGAGACAAATTGGCTGGCTGTCCCAGTGGAATAAAAAAAAAAGTGGAAACCAGCAAACAAACACGGCTTTATTAAAATAGATAAGCGCTTTCATCTATTGAATGTAGACTTCAACCGAGTGGAATGGAAGATTGAGGCTCAGAGCAAAGACCTTAAGGTGGTAGAGTGATTTGATCTGAGGGGGTATGGATGTCCTTTCGCTAGGTAAAGAGAAAGCCCTCTTCACAATCTTGAAGGCAGAGCACCTAGGGGAGACCAAAGCCAGAGGTAGTGGAGCTGAAATTTCCTGCACCACCAGTCCCTGAAACCCTGTAAGCACTCCGCCAGAGAATGATGCAGGATCTGAGCTGCACAGAGCTGCAGCTCTGAGGGGAATGGACAGCTCCAACAACTTTGGATTCCACTCTTGTCCCCTGCATCTGGCACTGAAGCTTCAGCTCCAAGAGTCCTCTGGCTCTGAAAGACTTGGAGCTGGACAGCTTAGGGAAACAACTGGAGTCGAAGAATGAACCGTCTTCGGATCCGATGGGGACACCCCCAGGGATCACAGATCTGAGGGCCCCAAAACAGCAGGTCTGTTCGGGGAAGGAGAAACTAAAGGGGGACCAGTCAAGGGCAGGCTCACGGATCCGATGGGATATGGAGATGGAATTACCCCCATATGGATCTAAGCTCTGAGGAACTTCATCATCATCCTATCCTCTTCAGCCTCAGACAAACTCCTGGAGGACAGAAATGAGAAGCAAATGAATGGTGGCCTTGAGTGCTTGCAACGAGACTCCTGCAAAAAAGGGAAAAGGAAGTTGAGAAGGTATCAGATCCAGTAAATTAAGAGGTGACCAGATCTGAGGTGATTTTGATTTTAGAGCAGTAGAATCCAAAGTCATGGAATCCAACTTTTTTTTGACACGTTTGAAGGTGGCTCTGATGAAGAAGCCAAATTAATTTGTCTTTGGGAGCCAAGTTGGACTTTCCTTTGTCAGATTTTTTTGAGGAGGTTTGTGGCCCAGCTGTAATGGAGGAAGAAAGAAGGGGAAGGAAGAAGACCCCCTCAAAAATAAGTTTAGTACGTTTGTCGGGGAATGCCCTGCTGTTGGAGCTGGCACAAGTTGCACAATCTGCATCTTAGTGGGCAGTGACCAAACAGATGCATTCCCTGTGGGCATTTCTTGAAAACAACTGGTTTATCAGCCATCCTAGTGTACCTAAAAAAGGAAAGGCCCAACAGAAATAAACTGCAAAAAGTTAGATTAAATACTTTTTCTCATTTTTTTGGTAAAAGTTAAGAAAGACTACCAACAATGGTAATAAATAATATGCTAAAAGGGTAGAAAGGGGACAGAGAGAAGAAAGAACAAACTACCAACAATGGTATTGGACAGAAATACAGAGATTTTGGTAAAAGTCACAAAAGAAGTTGACTAGCAGAAAAAAAATTACTGGAATAAGGGAGGAAGGTGACAGAAAAACAGTAGACATCCTACTGACAGAGAAATTTTTGAAGAACTCACTATTTTTACCCAGAAAAAAACACTGATAGCTTGACAGTGAGAGGACCTGCATTAGTAGTGATATGGTGGTAAACAAGACCTGGGGTATGTTAGGTTGCTGAGGCAGAGCTTGTAAGTTTGGATCCTAGGATCTTGAAGAAGCGGTCAAGTTGGAGAACAGTCAGATCCGAGACCCCATCAGTTGAGGAATGAATGAAAATGACAACATCAGATAACATTTTTCAGCAAATCTCGGAAACCAGACTCAGCACTTCAGTCACTTATCTGACACAAATCAACATTTCTCTCTAAAAAAACACAGGAGCACAGTGTAGTTTATATGGAATACTGAGTTTAGCATGAACTACACTGTTGTTCTGGCTTAGCTATGTTCAACTTTGGAATCTCAAACATTGTAAAAGAATATATCAGTCATATGGATTTAAGTTAATATTTCTTCTCATTACATGCACCAACAAGTTCATAATCAAAATCAAGACCATTTCTAAGTATTCAAACAGAAGTATCTGCTTAGAATGTCCAGACAAGGGTTACATTATCATCTCTTTTAGCTGAAGGTTCAATATCGATTTAGTGAAAACGACCAGAATGCAGCCTGGCATCCTTAAACTCACTCCCTTCATGGCTCCATAGAGACAGACCACTAAGAGCTTAACATTGGGGGGGGCATGAATTCCACTCGGCTCTGCTTGAGACAAAACAAACAGGACAATGAAATGATTGTAAAACTGAAAAACAAGATGATAGGATGTTATCATTCAAAACAGATGATCACTAGTAATCTGTCAGAAAAATCAAATCATTTAAACAGTAAAAGACAAGCATTAAAAAAAGAAAATAGCAAATAATTCGTCATTACTCAGTGCAAGGGAAATCTAATGACTACTTTATCTTTTGCTGTCCAGGTTAGTCCCACTAGGCTACTAGCCTCTTTTCAGGGGAGACACAAGGTGGCATTTATACTACTAGGTGAAATTTGGCCAGAGTATCAGGGAACTTCCCCAACTCTTTTTGATACGTGCTAATCTGATCTTTTACATCCACCTCAGCAAACAACAAATCAAGCAGATGGGACCTTGTTTAACATCTCATCTGAAGGATGGCACACCAGGAGTGCAGCACCCACCTTATGCTGTAGTGTCAGCATTTGATCTACCTGGTGTGGGAACAGAACCCCACAGCCTTCTGCACCAAAGGTGAATGTGCTACCTGTTGTGCCAATAACACTGCTATACTTACATTTCAAATTTTACATCAAGTAACATAAAAACTACAGATGCCACTCTGAGCAATGACCTGAACATCTTGTTGTGGAACACCTACATTAGTTAAGGTACAGCTCTGGTTCTCAACTGCCATTCCAAGTAACTAGTGATGGAGTAATAGGATACTGTCTACTACTACTGGGAAGGCTTTGTAAACAGGATATCCACAGGCAGAGGAAGTGAAGTGAAAGAAATACTGTCATATGCCTAGCTGTGTCATAGTTTTAACTTGCTTTGTGGCTGTGCCATAGTTTTAACTTGTTTGCGACTGTGATGATTATTATATGTAATGAAAAACTGCAATGGTAACAAGAAAAAATATACAAGTCATGCACTGGCATTTATTAGTATCATGTCACCGGTAAGGGTGGCTGCTGTACTAAACTCACTAACAGAATATACGCTTGTAAGCTGTGTTCTACACCTATAAGGCACACTTCAAAAGGAGTATCATTCTACTGATGGAGAACAGCAAACTGTGAAATGGATAACATTTTCTAAACAAATCGTGAGAAGCATCATTCTAAGGGGAATTGCTTAAACTCTAAGACTGTACCTCAAACCGCTCCTGCTCCATCCTGTGATAGTCATCTAGTTGCTGTTCAAGGTAACTCAGGTTGTGGAACTTCTCCACATATATGTCATACTGTTTCTGCAGCTCTTCTTGACTCTTTTCATATTCATCCATAAAAGCAGGTCTGGAATCAAAAAGCACAGATGGGAGTAGGTAAAGAAACACATATATTAGTGCACCCTGTCAGCAGCTGTGAAATCTAACATCCTCAACAAACCTCAGTAATCTGAGATAAAATGAACTAAGGAAAGTACAGTAGTGTGATGTAGTTACTATGGAATCAGATAAAATTTTCATGAACCAGCTGTGAATATACATTTTCTGATATTTCAGAATGGTTTCCTACAAAAGGGATTTTATGCGGTGGTGGTGCTGCAGTAGCGTTGTCGCCTCACAGTAAGATGTTGTCCTGTTCGATTCTCAGCTAGAGCGTCTTCTGTGTGGAGACATGCGTGAATGGGCGTACCTTCATTGAAGGTTGTGCGTCAGGGCCGGAGACTCGGCACGTAAAAATCTACTGCCAATCATTAGCGGACCGGAGTTCCACTGTGGTGACCCCTAACTGGGAAAAGCCAAAAGACACAACAACAACAACAAGTACTGCAGAGAATCAAAGTTAATCAAAACAGTAGAAGTGGTGCAGGAGGTAGACTCCTAAAAGAGATTTGTGAGACTATTTACTGCAATGCACACACACACACACACACACACACACACACACACACACACACACACACACACACACACACACACACACACACACACACACACTAAACTGCTGAATGCATTTTTGGTCAAATGACGTCATTATGATGCACCATAATACTAGAAAATTGAGGCATTTACTCTTGCTGCAGTAAGTATTAAAAAATCAGCTCTTACTCCCCAGTGTCCATCACTATCTGGCTAGATTTGTTTTAAATTGTTTTTGCCATCAAGCCTCCCCTTAATCAGACACTATCCAATTCAAAGACGGGTGTCTTCCAGGGAGCCATAATGGTGCTTTTCTGTTATCATCATTCAGTATCCTGGTGGCAAAAGATTTTATTTATATTGGCCTAATCTTATATTGGAGGTGAAGTGAGCACTTTTTCATCTCAAGGGCCAACAATACCCCTTTGCTCAAGCATGGATACTCCCCAAAATGGGATGCCATGCTAATGTCTTCCCAGCACTACATTTCTGTCTCATGACAGGCCATCACTATCCAACCTTGACCACATTATTAGAGCAATGATGTGAGCCAGCAGGAAGTACCATCACTCAGCATCAGAACGGGCATGCTCACCTTCTCTGCCTGTGCCATCAAGTGCCCAAGCTGCTAGTTAAACTTGAGTCACCTGGACTGTAGCCAGGGCTTCATCCTTCTATACCATCTCTTAAGAGTATTGCCTAGGCTGATTTTCATACAATTTCCCCTAAAAGACAGTGTTGCATCTCTTGTACTGTTACTCGTATGGCACTACCTGACAAATGCTTCACATGAACCATAGCAATAACTTGTCCCACCTTTGGTTCACTTACAAATACTACTGTAATCACACAGTAACTGTTAAGATAACCAAAAGGCCATTAGTAAAGCATAACTCAAATCCAAAAGAAGGATGAGATGAGAGTACGGATAAAAAAAAGAAGTTATGTGCTCACCATAACATTCCATGTGAGTTGTTCATCTCGTCTTCATTCTTACTGATGGGTTCGGAGCCCGGCTCAGACTCGGCCAACTGCAAAAGCTCGAGGTCTTCAACCAGCTTGTGGCCAACTCCGTGTCCCATGATGCACCTTACGCTTCCCTCAGATCTTGTTTGCTGCCAACAGGCTACATACCACTACTAATATGCTGGTATAGAAACTAGATAAGAGACAATAAACCATGACATAGATGAAATCTCCGTCCTCAAGACGTCTGGATGAGGGTTGGAGTGTGGGACGTAAGAATGAAGATGAGATGAACAACTCACATGGAACGTTATGGTGAGTACATAACTTCTTTATGTGAAGTTGTTCTATCTTGCCATTCATGCTTACTGATGGGTAACGCCCGAAGCACCATCTTTCTCGGGTGGCTCACGGGAGAATGTTCTTCAAGACAGTGGAACCAAAGGAAGCCCTGTTCTTGGAGGCCTTGTCTACTGTAATGAGTGATGAAGGTATGCGGCCTTGACCAAGTTGCTGCTGCACAAATAGTACTTAGTGGTAATTCAGCCGTAAAGGCTGATGAAGGAGTGGGCCTTTATCCTCTGTTGTAAAGGAGTATTCACTGAACTGTAAGTGAAGGATATACAATCTGATAACCATTTGGTTAAAGCAGTTTTTGCCAAAGGAGCGCCTTTTTTGACTCTGCAAAGGCGACAAAGAGCTGATCTGTTTTCCTGAAATGTTTGGTCCTGTCTAAACAGAATCAAAGTTGTCTGTGAACATCAAGTTTGTGCAGCATATGTTCCATCTTATTAGTGTATTTAGGGAAAAACACAGGCAATTCAATAGATTGGTTGAGATTTGTCTCTGAGCAAACTTTAGATAAAAATGTAGGATTTGTTCTGAGTGAGACTCTTGTTATTATGGAAAATCAAATAAGGGGGTTTAATGGACAAGGCCTGTAACTCTGAAACCCTCCGAGCAGAAGTAATAGCTATTAAAAATATGGTTTTCCATGATAGATATTTCAAGTCACAAGATGAGGCTGGTTCGAAAGGGGGTAGGATTATTCAGGAAAGAACAAAATTTAGGTTCCATGGCATAGCTGGAGCTTTGATGGGTGGTCTCAAATGAACAGTACCCTTGAGAAAAACTTTGAAAAGTCTATGTGACATAATATTAGGCCCCTGGTCACCAAGATGAAACTTAGAAATTGCTGACAATTTAACTCTAATGGCTGCTGCTGCTGCCCCTTCATTGAAAAGTTTAGTCAAAAACTCCAGAATGGATGAAATTGAAGCCGGGTATGTGTTAATATTGTTCTGAGATGCACATATATTGTTCTGAAATGTCCATTTTCCAAGCTATAACTTCCTGGTAGATGATTTATGAGAGGATGTTAAAATATGCTGAGCCGCAACTGATAGGTTGTGAATCCTCGCTATGTTGGGAATTGGAGCAGCCAGGCTGTCAGTTTGAGGGACTCAAGAGAAGGATGGAGAGCCCCTGATGAATGAGTCAGGAGATCTGGCACTGGGTCCAGAATCCAAGGTTCTTCCAATAGATGAGGCTGGTGGAAGGGGAACCAAATTTGACAAGGCCAGCAACGGGCTACTAGAATGATGGACCTTCCCAAGGCCTTGGCTTTCTTTAAAACTTTGGGTATCAGAGGAAAAGGAGGGAAGGCATAAAGGAGACCCAGGGGCCAATTGTGTACAAGTGTATCCCTTGGGGCATCCGCCGGAGGGGGGAATTAGGTCAAAGTAGCTGCTGCATTTCGTGTTTGTTGGAGTTGCAAAGAGATCACAGCAAGGCTGGTCCCATCTGTGGAATATCCTTTTCGCTACTTCTTCTTTTAGGGACCACTCATGATGCAATAGAATTACCCTGCTCAGTTTGCCTGCTATCACATTGGATCTCCCCGGGATGTGCATTGCTATAAGAAAGGGCTGGGTGGAAGTTGCCCATTGCCATACTCTCAGGGTCTCTTGACACAAGGGCTAAGATCTGGTTCCTCCTTGTTTATGTACCAGACCACTGACATATTGTCTGTCTGAATTGCAATAGCTCCCAGAGGGAGAGAGTCTTGAAAGGACTGCAATGCTAGAAGTACTGCTCTCATCTCCAGGACATTGATATGCAGATGAGCCTCATATCTCTTCCATGTGCTTTGGGCTGTTCTTCCTTGCTAATACCCTCTCTCACCCTATCAGGGAGGAATCTGTGGTCACCGTGGCTATGGGAGTGGGTAGAACAAAGGGGCAACCTAGAGTTACTTGGTGAGATGTCAGCCACCACTGAAGATCTTTCTTGCAGGAATTCGTTATCAGGACTGTGTGTGACATTGGAAGTTCTTGAAAAGACTATTGCATGAACAGGAGCCATTGCAGTACACGCATATGCATCTGACCTAAAGGAATCACAATGATCGCTGCCGCCATTGTCCCTAACAATTTGACTACCATTGAAACTGGGGCTTTTTCTCTCGGGAGCAGGTCCAGGACCTGTTTTTGTAGGACACAAACTCTTTCTGGTGGAAAGTTTAAGGTCATGGTAATGGTATTTAGCTCTGCTCCTATAAAAACGGGATTTTGTCTTTCTTACCAACTTGTTTATTCTGCTGAGATCCAAAATGGGCCTCCAGTCCCGTTTTCTTTGGAATTAAAAAGAACCTTGAGTAAGTTCCAGATCCTCTTTGGTCTGCTGTAACTGCTTGGATGACTCTTTTTTCCAGCAACCTTTGAATCTCTGTGGCTGCTTGTTCCCTGTGACTGGGTGGAACATCTGGGATTTTTCTTATGGGGGGGAGGTGGCAAAGGGAATTGAGTATCCTTTGGATATGATGCTTTGTTACCTAGCTGTCTTTTGTTCTTTTCAGCCAGGCATCTGGGTTCAAAGAGAAGTGTCCCCCTACTGCCTCCAGAGATGTACAGGTGGGCCTCCTCTCAGGAGCGCTGATACGGCTTCCCAAAGAATTGGCCTCTGTCGCCCTGGTCCTGTGGACACCCTCTGCCATGTGGGTGGCATCTTCCATTGTCATCCCTCCTCTGCCGCTAGAGGGGGGTTCACCATGAGTGTCCTGGAAAGCTCCTTGAGTTTTACAGAACCACATCTTCCCTCCCTTCTGACCTTTGGGGTAAGGTCTGGTAGGGGTGGAAAAGCAGACTCTGACGGCAGACAGAGTCTTTCCATCCTGTTGACTACTGGTAAGCATTTCCTTCACTTTGGGTCCAAAAAGGGATGAGCCCTCGAAAGGGGTGTTAATAAAGGATGACTTAAAGGGCTCCGCTAAAGAACATAAGCACATCCAGGAATGTCTCCTAAGAGCAATTCCTGTACCCGCTGCCCTACTCATTTCATCAGCTGCATAGGAGACCAGATGCATGCAAGGGTTTACAAGAGAATTAAGGGTAGTGAGCTGGGAAGTTACTTTCTCTGAGACCCCCGCAGCTACTGAACCCTGTAGAGTATCTCCTAGTTCTTTCAGGAGATCCCTTTGCAGCCTTGTAAAGTGTGTTAGATAGTTCAGTAATCGGAGAGCAAAAAGTCACTGAACTAAACATGCACTTACCATATCTGTCCATGATACCAGAATCCTTATCAGGAGGATGGACAGACGTAGAAGGTTTCCGACAGTACCTTCTTGGTGGCTGCTGCCACCACCATAGCATCAACAGGCACTCCTTTGGTCAGGAAGGTCTTGTCCTGGGGGGAAGTTGTAAATTTATTAGGCCTCCTAGGGACAGGCTCCAAGGAATCCAGGGACTCCCATGCCCTTCGAGAGATTAGCTCAATCAGCTCATCAAAGGGTGGAGACACCCAAGTGGTGGAGGGCTGAGCCCCAAAAGCCTTCATGTGGACTGACTTATCATCAGTAGGGTTAATGGACTTCCAGCCACCCCTCTGCTTAAGAATTTCCAAGATATCTGCAAAGGAGATATCCTCCGAGGGGGACCATGGGGACCCTTCTGACTTATCTAAGTCACTGTCTGAAGTGATGGATTCCTGTTGGGAGTCCAGATGTTTCCTCTTGCAAAGTCTCTTCCTGGGAACCTCTTCAGTGGGAGCTTCTGGAGAGGTCTCAGAAGAGCAGGGCTCACCCAATGGGGCTTCCTGAGGCTCAGGATCTCTATGCTTTAGAGGGATGTGTGATGTAGAGGTAGACACCAGTGCTTTGGGGGAAGGAGCTGGTGGTGTGGTTGTCGGCGTGGACAACACCTCCTCATACCATCGAAGGAACCTCGATCCCAACACAAAGAACCCCCCCGGATCCAAAGATATGGACAATTCCCTCGGTGCCAGAACAGAGGGTTCCGAGTCACAGGTTGGAGCCGAGGCCCCGAGAGGCAAAGTCGGAACCGAAAAATAGGTCCGACTATCCTCTCTGGACCCAACCAGCAAGCGTTGGCTCCTAGACCCTTCTGTCGGCACCAAAGATGTCAGGACCGACAAGCCTGAAGGTGTCGGACCAGAAGGCTCTACAATCATCAGCTCCAAGCACTCCAGCTCCAAAACTTTCAGACAGATCAGAAGAGTAACAGAAGATGGCAGGGGGGATTTTGTCGTTTCCGAAGTCCCAGGGATTGGCCTCGATAAATGTTTGGAAACCACCAGTGTCTGCAAAGCCTCTGCACCACACAATCCACGTCCATATCTGAAAGCCTGCTTGAGGATTGAGAAGAATGAACAGATGAAGCCACCAACTGTAATATTGGGGACTTCAAAGTAGGAGACACCGGCACCAATACTGGGGACCGGCTCCTAACCATAGCAACAGTTGACTCCAATGACAGTGGAGCCGATGTTGAAGACTTTTCTGGCCCTGATTTACTGGTCGACGGGCTTTTCCTCGGTTCCAAGGAACTCTAAGAAGTTTTAGAATGTCTGTGACAGTTGTCCTTATCCAGTGACTCCTGAAAAGAGGATTTCAATAGACCTCTATCCATTAGTTTTCTCTTACATTCATGCAACACCCTGGAACTAAAAGAGTGGCATATAGATCAGTCTTCCTGTAGGTGTACCTCACCTAGTCAGTATACGCAATCAGTATGTCCATCAGTGGAGGACATTTTTTGTCCACATCTGGGGCATTTTTTTAAATCCAGACTTGGATTTTTCCTTCTCCTACTGAGACATATAGAGCAACTAACAGCAACAGCGATGACAAAAACGGAAGCCTATAGAAAATATGCAGGCTTATCAAACGATAGTAACTTCTACTAGTCCTCTAATATAACAGGACTGTTAACACACAAACAGCAAACTAACGACTACTTAGATTAATAAGACTAAATCTAACACTAGCAATGAAATACTTATCAAAAAAGGTAATCTAACAAGGCCTAAACAACAAAAACTGCCACAATATTGTTAAAGCATAAAGTACTAGCCCTCTAAGTTAACTGGGCTCTAAAATCACACACACACCTAAGCTTTATATTAACTACTACTACTTACAAGGAAAAACTAGTCTATGGGTTAGGAAGATAACCAAGGCCTAAAAATGATGATAAAGTCCGGAAAAGAGTCAACAGTATACTAAGAAAATGCCTAAACTATTGTAGAAGGGAAACTGATAAAATATACTTATCTACTGAAGAAACTTTCCAACAAATGGATAAGAATTATAATTTTTCACTGGCCAGAGCTGGTGAACATCCAATCTAGTTGGAGCGACAAACGATATCTGAGGGAAGCACACGGTGCACCATGGGACAGGCAGTTGGTCTCAAGCTGGTTGAATACCTCGAGCTTTTGCAGTTGTCAGAGTCCTCAGCTCTGAACCCATCAGTAAGAATGAATGACTAGATAGAACAACTTCACATTAAGTCTCATCCCTGAAGATTTACTGTTGAGCATCTCATTGAAATGTATTATCTTTGTTTAGACAACAAATAGACAAAATCTGAATTATGTGGCTATGTATTAAGACAGGACCCCACCCGTAATAATGCCCTACCAAAGGCATCCTGCTTTTAGCCTGGGAATTCAGCAAATAATATTCACAAAATGTCTGGAAGGCTTTTCAGATCATTTCTTCAAAGATCTCCTGGGTAGGGACATTCTTACGATATGAAGTGGCAGCAACTCTAGAAGAATGTGCCCTAATAGTACCAATCGGTGTTTTGTGGTATCAGTCTTAATAAAAAGCAAAACAATGGCTAAGTAGCTAGCATAATGGTACATCAGTTAGAGATGCTGCTGTACAGTGCTTGTTTCTTTGGGTCAGTTATTGGCTGGGATGCTTTCTGCATACATTCTGCACACCCTCTCTGTCTTTGCAAAATTTGTGTTGGGTGCTGCAGTTTCACTCCACATCTCAGAAGTATGCCAACAGACATACTGGTTAAAGTAAGATTAGGTGTATGGATTTGGTATGCATTAGGCAGTGAGTGTGTGTGTGTGTGTGTGTGTGTGTGTGTGTGTGTGTGTGTTATCACTTAATTCAAATAATGCCTGGTCAGTGTTGTTATTGATTTTACATTGGTAAAACTATATGCAAATTTAAGGAATATATTTATGAACATACTTACAATATTTCTTTTGCACCAGTAGTCCTCTCAGCTGTTATTGTCCCGGTGGTGTGCAGGAGCCATATTTTCACTGATATTTGTATGTTGTTTAATGATATCAAGGTATATAACATTGTAGTGTATTTTGTGCTATTTGACATGCTCTGTATTGCTGTATTTAAGAGTGTTTAGTCATCTCTTGGTTATGTACTCCTTGCAGTGCTGCTTCTTTAAATGTGCACACTTGTCTGTTAACATACAGTCATTTGGTCCAGGTACTGTTGGATTTTTTTTAAATTTTAGTAGCTGTTACATGCCGCTTAATATATTATACTTTGTCGGACTGTATATATAACTGTAGCTATTGATATATAATGTTTAGGTTCATAGGTCCATAGGTAGGTACTACTCTACCTGCCCTAGGGCATTTATAAGCCTAGCCAGGGTGTATTTGGCTTCTGCCTCCCTATTAGATTAGCCTACTGTGCCTCTGTAAAGTAGGTCACAGAAGGTACCCTTTTAAGATTAGTTTACTGTGCCTCTGTCTAGCAGGGACACAGGAGAGATCCCAGGGGTGAATTTGCGATTTCCCATCCAAGCGTCCAAATTTCGCTTGAAGAGGGTCAGCGAGGGGCTACGTCTAACATGAAATGGGATTCTATTCCAGAGTGAGGGGAGCCTTTGGGAAATGAATCTGTCCCTCCAGCATGTCCTATTTATTTTTGTGCTGAGGTTTAGGTCCCTGGAGCGTGTAGCTCTAAGGGACTTGGATTTTTTGAGGTGGAGCATGTCCATTAATTCTGGGTTTGACATGGCTTTGTACGTCAGGCATAGATTGCCTCTGACTAGGCGGTAAGCAACTGTAGAGCTGGAGTTTCTTTAGTCAAGCTGCAAGGGACATCTGTTTGTAACCCATGATCCTCTTGGTGAGGTACTTTTGGGGTCTCTCCAGTTGCTGCAGGTGTCGGGTAAGGTACATCCCAAAAGGGGCATTGTATTCAATTATGGGCCTGATGAGTGACGAGTAGAGGGGCACAATGACCTCTCTTGATCTAGATGCGAACCCTTTCTTGATAAGGTGGGCTATATAGAAGGTCTTTCTAACCACTTTGGCAACGTGATTATCAAAGGAGAGATTACTATCTTCCATACTTAATGGATTACCACCTATGTGGTAATTTGTGGGCACCTTGTTTTTCCCAAAGGGGATGACTATGCACTTTTTAGCATTTAGCTTGAGGCCGTGGCTCTGGCACCAAGCATCCATCTCTGTGAGACCCTTTTGGAGGATGCTTGTGTCAGCTGGAGATTCGATTATGGCTCCCAGTTTGCAGTCATCTGCGAACTTTGTCAGCCATAATCCCCCCATGTTAGCCTGAAACTCAGAGAAGTATATACAGAACAAGAGAGGTCCCAGAACTGAGCCCTGTGGGACGCCACTTGTAACTGGTTTGGATTCAGACATGGCACCTGCGATTCTGACCATGTGGGTTCTATCTCTGAGACAGTTTGCAACCCATCTTGTGATATAGGGGTTGATATTTAAGCTGGTAATCTTATTTATGATGCCCGAGTGGGGTATTGTGTCGAAGGCTTTTGCGAGGTCCAGGTAGGCTGTGTGGACTACCTTGCCCTCATATATGGCTTTGGTAAGTGTTTCAAAGCAATCAACTAGGTTTAAGAGGCAAGATCTGCCCTTAACAAAGCCAAATTGGGTAGGGTCCAGTGTCTGGAGGCTCCCAATGTCTTTGTTTATGAGTTCCATGATAATATGCTCCATAGCTTTACAGACCAGACTAGTCAGGCTTATGGGGCGATAGTTTCCGGGGTCTATTGTGGCACCACCTTTGTGGAGTGGGACCACTGTAGCTGTACGCCATTCTTTGGGTACATATCCTGTAGTAAGGCTAAGTTTGAACAGTGACAATGTGAGGGTTCAGTTCTTCTTGGAGCTCGTGTAAGACACAGCCTGGGACACCGTCCGGTCCCATAGATGCTGTGTTTTTTGCTTTGGAGAGGGCAGCTTTCACCTGTGCATCTGTGATGTCAGGGAGGTTACATTCAGCTGGGATAGGCGTTTGCTCCTTTGGGGGGGGAAGGGGGGGAGAAGTTTGCACTGAATCTGTCTGCCAAGATGTTGGCTATGTCTGTAGGTTCGGTATATTTTGTACCGTTATGCAACAATTCAGCGCATATCTGGGAGTTTCCGCCCATGTTTCTGACATAACTAAAGAAGGCCTTGTGATTATCTTTAGTGTCTAGGGCAATTAGCTATTACGGTTCGGCAAGAACTGTTTTTGGCTTAACCAGTCTGTATTCCTGTTACCACTTGATTTCTGGTTGCTACGTCTGTTGTATGGCATTTATTGAAGTAGTGCTTTACCATTAGTACATACCCTCTGCATTTACAGGTATTCTTTTGTTAGTTTAACAACATAGCTCTCTGTATGTTTCATTATCTTGCCTCATTACTACTGCATGTAAGTGTAGTCATTCTTGCTTGCTGCTACATGTGCTACTGTTTTTTCTTAAGTGTTGTTGTCTTATAATAGCATTGCAGTTGCTTCTTTGTCTGCTTCTGCTTATACTGCTGTGCTACGCTTTTTCTCTGTATTAGCATTTAATGCATTTTCTGTGTCAATATGTGTTATGATCATAACACCGTAATAAACAGCTCTTTATGGTCTGTTTGTGTTGTTTTCATCTTTCTGTTCACTATCTATCACTTCTTCATATTTTTATTTCTGCAATTAGAGCTCTTGTCACTAACACTTGGGTACAAGTATCTCTACTACTTAGACCCTTGATCCTGTCTGTTTCACTCTGTTATTGGTAGTTACATGCAGGCATTTTTTTTCTTTTTGTGTATCTTTATGGTTTTTCCCTTGTTTAATCCCTTGTCTTCTTTCTCCCTAGGTTACCAGTCCTCAGCGAATTTTTCAGTACAGTCACCAAGCTTAACCATCTCTCTTCAAAGCCTGCTCTCCCATACCAAACAGAATAAATGGCTCTGCTTTTCTACACCAAATACCCTGTATGTTATGTTTTTCATGTTAGCATTTTAATAACAGTTTTATATTAGCCTGTTCATACACCACTGACATACCTCTCAACCTCTTGGAACAAGAAATCTGGACAAAGTCATAAATAAAAGTTGGACAGAGGCTAAAAAATAGAGACAAATTTTAAATACTGCTCTTACAAACTTAGAAAGTTGATAGAATAACAGGTTTTGCATTAGCATGAATTTTCTGAAGGGTATGGAGTCTGAAATTCAAATGTCTGTCATTATTTCCTAACTTCAGTCTTTAATGATGTGTCACTAATTTGCCAGAAAACCACAGTTTTATGAAAAATGGAACAAAAATATGAGGCAAAAATCTGGACATTCTGAGAAAATCTGTACAGTTGAGAGGTATGACCACCGACCTAACTTTCAGGTTTATATCCACTTTCTATTCTCTTTCCACTTTGTTTACTTATATCCTCTAGAAATCATTTTCCTTAACTCTTTTTTCCTGCATTGGTATAGCCCTGTACTTACCAGTTTTGTTTCCAGCTGCTCCAATTGTTTCTGCTGTTATTCTCTACATCCATCACATCCTCTAACAAAAAGTCCACTGCCTCCTCATGCCACACATGGACCACCCTCTCTTTTCCACTACACTGAAACCACAAGCTCACCTACTTTCTCAATACAGCCTGTTCCCACTAACATAATCAAGAGACTTCTCCACAAACTGAAAGACTGCACTAACTCTCCAGACTACCTTCCTGTAAAATATCTTAAGATAGCAGCTGATGCCATTGCATATCCTATATCCATTCTCATTAGCAGATCTATCCTAGAATCTTATGTCCCAACACTCTAGAAAAAATAATTCTTTATACCATTACACAAAGGTGGCAACTCCACTGATTTGTCAAGCTATCAACCCATTTCCCTACTTTCACCACTTTCTAAACTCCTTGAAAGATGCATACACTCACAACTACTCCACTACCTCCTTAATAATCAACTTCTCACTACTACACAGCATGGCTTTAGACCAGGACACAGTACTAACACCGCTTTATTGTCCTTCACTGATGAAGTTAATAAAACTCTTGACTCAGGCAAATTTGTTTCCTCTCTGCTCCTTGACCTATCTAAGGCATTTGACACTGTTCCTCATCAGCTACTTATACAAAAGCTCAAAAACCTTGGGTTATCCTCTTCTACCACTTGTTGGTTCACTAGTTATCTATCTAATTGACAGCAGGAAGTTATATGGCTCGACTCCCTCTCTACTTTTCAAGATACTTCCACTGGAGTTCCCCAAGGCTGTATTCTTGGCTCCCTCTTATTTAACATCATTACTAATGACCTATATACCTCCTCCCAGCAGAGTACTTTAATACAGTATGCCGATGACTCCACAGTCATCTGTTCATTTGACTCTTCACTATATCTCCAGCAAGTTACACAAACTGCTTTTATATCTATTGAAAGCTGGCTTTCCAATAATCATCTACTCCTTAACCCCAACAAAACTAAACTTATACTCTTCACCTCCAAAACATACTCTATGAAGAAAAGCTAGTTTACTTTTTGCTCACAGAAAAATACTATAATTGAACATGTCTACCACACAAAACTACTAGGAGTCACCATTGACAAACACCTTAAGTCTGATATACACATACATAACATTAAGAAAACATGTCAGAAACTTGGAATTCTGTACAGACAAACATTTCCTGGACACACACACTAAATGCACACTAGCCACTACCTACCTCTAACCATCTCTTTTATATGGAGCCTCAGTTCTCAATAACCTACACACCTGCCTAAAATCTTGCCATAATAAAATTGCTAAGTTTGCCATCAGTGCTAAATACTCCTCTCATCACTGCATAGCCCTCCAAAAACTCAATTGGGTTGAACTTCCACTTTACCTTACCTACATGTGGCTAATCATAGCACATAAAATCATTAATTCACCCCATCGCCTGCCCAGCCTTAAATACAATCTTCAACTCATACGTTCCAAACAGACCCCTTGCGTCATAAAATAAACAGCTTGTTTAAGAGCATCATCCCATGAAAGCAGTTGGAAAAAACTTATACTTCTTCTCCATAGCTAAAATCTGGAATACCCTCACCTTATCTTTAAGATCCAACTATAGTCTCAAAACTTTCAAAATTACATTTAAGGTAACACCTTTCTAAATCCTGGACATGCTCCTGCTCATCCCCAGGCTGATAAATCAGACTTCTTCAAACTTCTTCCTCCCTTCATTCATACTACTAACTCTGTCTAATTTAATCACCTTTCTTTAACCTCTTACTATTCCTCTCTCATCCTCTTTCATTCTCTTAACTCTATTTGACTAACCTGATATTCTGTTTTCTCTTATGACTAATCTAATGTACTATTTTCTCTTATTCTACTTCTCTTCTTACATGTTTCCTGCTACTACACCCCTAACTTATTTCTTTTTCTAAACTACCTTCTCTACTAATACAAATTTTCCTTATGACTATTCCAATAATTTTGCCATGAGTAGCATTGTCACTGCATATAAAATAATGCATCTATACTATGTACGTAACTGTGGTTATATTTTTGCTACTGATTAGGAGAAATTATTTTTGTTACTGTCGAGTGAACATTTTTGTTTATATTAATACAATTTATCTTTTAACTTTTTGTGGATCTTTTCTCCTCGGGCCATGGGTTCTTTATGGCCCAGTTGGACTTTCCTGGTAAACAAATGTCAAATAAATAAATAAATACATTTCTCACAAGAACATGAATAATGCATTAAATAAACATACTGAGTAGTTTAAGGATCACTATTTCTTATTTTGGGGGTTAGATAGATTTTTTAAAAATCCAAGGGAGGGACCATGCAATGATCTTATTGAATATCTTGAACTGAAATGGCAATTCAAGTTAAATGCTTGTAATTATCCAGGACTAAATAAAATGGTATCCATAACTAGAATTTTAAAATTAAAATCATATAAGGCACAATAGTTTTTAGGATTTTTACATACACGTCTTTATAATATTTACAATGTTGATAGAGCGTAGTGTATTAACTGATGGTGAAGTTATTGTCATATATATTTTGTTGTTTAATTTTTTTTTTGTACTATTTGGTGAGGTTCCTTTAAGGATCTTTTAAAGTTAATAGTATGTTGTCACTGACTGACAGGGGTGGGCTTGCCATTGTCAATATTTTAAAAGTTTAATTTTTTTGTATGGTACATTAGTTCTGAAGAAGTCCCTATTATTTTGGACAAAAGCACTTAAAGTGTCACAGTTTTTTTTTATTTTATTAAAGTTCCTTGGTACAATTTTCATGGTCTTGTGGTTGTCCTCTCTTTTTGCAGTTCATTGTTAAAGTTGTACAGTACTTTAATGTCCAGTCTTTATATTACTTTAATTTGATATGTTTATTAGTGCAATAAATTATACTTTTGTGCGTACAACATGTTTTATGCTGGCTGTTTTTAATTCTTAGCTTAATTTGAATGTAGAACAAAAGAGTTGAAAAGGAAATACATGTTGTGCCAACTTGTTTTCCACCTCATCTTTGATGGTGCTCTACAGATCAGATGAATGGCTGATAGTATAAAATAGTACATGCCTACCTATTTGTTTTGATGGACTTGTGTAGGCTGATATGGGGCTAAGCTAACTAAAACAGCCAAAATAAATGAAAATAACAAAGAAACTGGACATGCACCTGAATTAGTTTTCACTGCTTTAACAATTTAACAATTTAGTATAGCTGCTAAGTTTTGCTGGAGAACCAAGATACCATGGATAGCTCTTTAGCAACTGTGGAGATTATTAATGAAAATACAAACAGGCAGTCTACTTACATTTGCACAAGGGACTATAATTTAATGTTCTATGGGCTCCTACAATTAGAAAATAAAGCAGATATTGTTAGTAGAATTAAATTAGAGTCTCCATTTTGATATACAACTCCTATAGCATGGGAGGAAAAAAAGAGAAATAAATACATTAAGGGATGCAAACAAATGTCTAAAGACCCTAAAGATGCTTAATATAGAAATATAGCTTAGACAACAAAATAAAATGTGTGAAAGAATTAGCCACCATACAGACCTGCTGCTGGAACAGGTCTGAGATTTACAACCCTGTCTATTTAGAAAGGAATCTCCTTGGAAAAAGTGTACAGAATAATATGGATCACTTACAGAACTGTCAGTTTGAATTTAACAGACCCAGAGCATGTGAAACATCACAGTGATATGATAAAATCAGAGATTATGGCATAGCTGGCTTTAGGCACCAGCGAACCCTGAAATTGCTGCGGCACCCTGATTCGGGAGTCCCAATCCACAGCAAGTTATCTGATTTCGATATTTTGTTACATATTTGTCAAAACAATAAAAGTTAGTACTGCAATCTTGGGTACTTAATCATCTAGATGGGAAGTAATAACTTATTTATAACTCTTTTAAAATTCAAAAATATCTGTGGTTATAGTAACAGAGTTTTGTGAAGTAACAGGCTTCACAATTTCATTTAATGTTTTACCACTTACATAGTATCCTTGGCATAATTACACTAAAACTAACATAATAGCTAACTTTAGGCACATGTAATACCCCCCATGGCTGCAGGGGACCCCTTAATCATCCTTTACTGTATGGAGGCCACACAAAAGCTGCTGTTGATTGGGGAAAAATGAGGAGGAAGAAATTATTTGTTTTTTGATTACGATCTTTACCCAAAACAGGGTTTTGATATAACCCTGTTAGGATAAACTAATGATCAGTGATTGAACATTAACAAGGTAAGTGCTAGAGATAGTCAGCCCAGAGTGATCAATCCCAGTTAATATCTTTGATTTAGGAAGAGCTGATGCTTCTGATTTTTGAGGTTGATTTTCTTTTTCATGGAGTTTATAAATACTGACAAAATACTAAATACTATAATTCTCAACGTCTTTACTCAAGAATTTTGGGAGAAGACAAAAATGATAGCAGAATAAAGGCTCAAAACCAGGAACACTTCTTAAATATTGCTCTAATTCACTTAAAAAGTGAATGGAATAACACATTTTGCATCAACATATATTTTTGGACAGTAAGAAATATAAAACTTTGATGTTTGGATTTATTGACTGTCTGTAATATTGAATAATTTACCAGAAAATCAAACTTTTTATATGAGGGACAGAGCAAAATTATGAGGCAAAATCAGGGACAGTGACAGGTATGCACTATTCCTCAATGAGTAAACAAAGTGACTTACCTCTGGTTCGACAACTGTTAAACAACACTCACTAACCTGTGTGGCTGTACTAGTGTTGCACACTGTATTGATATTTGCTGAAATAAGTACAAAACCACTACTGCTGTGGCTTAAGCTTGTGTGTGTGTGTGTGTGTGTGTGTGTGTGTGTGTGTGTGTGTGTGTGTGTGTGTGTGTGTGTAACGAGCTGGCCACATTATATTTCACTTACCATCACATAGACCTTTCACATGAAAGTTGGCTGTATTTGGTGGTTTGGCAAGAAGACAATGTGTGTGAAAGGTAAATGACGTGTGTGAAAGCAATTATTCATTGTCCCTATGGTGCTTTGTTCTGACTGAATTCTCGGCTATGTTTTTTTTTCTGTGAGGAATTTGCAAATCCTCCTTGTATGTATGTGCATCTATCCATGTGTTCTGGTTAACACCAGCACCTCAGATACATGCAGCAAGTGAGACAGAATTCATCCCTTTTCCGTTAAGGTATATGAGCAGTGTGTGGTTATGTATGAACAAACATATGTCTCTGAGTAATAAAAAAAATATATATACCACTAATTTTTATCTGCACTGTAATGCCAGGTTCATAGGTTCATAGATTAGTACTAAGCTAACTGCCCTTGTGAGCTATTTTAAGCCTAGCCAATTATCCCTTGTGAGACTCAAACCCTGCACCTTGTGTTTGTAAGGCAAACACCTTAACCATTAGGCCACCCAGGTTCTTACATAACTCTTCTGAGTAGCAGTAAAAATGCAGTTAACAAGTAATTATAATTCAAAAGTAAGGCATAAAATACAACACAGAACATTCAGACACTTCAGCTTCTAGTAGTCTGATGGCCCCCACACCACAGACTGTGTAAATAGATTTTGACTTGGACTTAATGGTGGCCTCGTCCTCAGTCAAATCCATTCTAAAACCAGCCCTACTCAGATGTGTGTACAAAAGGCTGCTGTTGGTTGTGTGGAAGGCAGGGGATTACGTGGTCATTACTTCTTTAATATTCATAACAATCAAACCTTAGAGGAAGCGAAGAAGGTCATTATAGCTTGTGTTTGGCTGAGGACAGTATGGTCATTGTTACTTTTCTTACATTCAAAACTCTCAACTATCCAGATTTTCACAGAATGCCCAGATTTGTGACTCATATTTTTGGACTGTTCATAAAATGTGTGGTCTTCTGACACATCACTGGGGAATTAAGTCACTGACAGTTATGTGAGTTTCAGACTCGTCCTTCAGAAAATGCATGCTAAAACAAAAATCTTGCATTCTAGCAAGAGCAATATTTAAAATTTGTCTCTATTTCTGGGCCTTTGCCCTCAGATTATTTTGGCTTTACAGCAGAAACAAAGCAAAGCTTGCCATCAAAGAGAGGTTTAAAACTATTTAATATTAAAAATCAGCAAGTATAAGAAAAATAAAAACACAATGAAATGCGAAGTCAGCTTAAATAACTGGATAAGCGCTTTCGGCAGGAATGCCTTCATCAGATCCTGTTGTACAAAATTCTGCTCATCAAATTTAAACAGAAGCTTTGCCAATCAATGTCTACTTCCTCAGCTTCTGCCCTTTCAATAAAGGTTTTAAAGGGAACATTATATTTAGTCCAGGCAGCTTATCAGCCTGCAAATCAGCAATCCAGCGAGCTTCCACAATCTCGGTCAAATTGCAGAGATCTCCCTTTCTCATAGCTTCAGTCAATACTTCAAGCACCATAAAATTAAAACTATGGCCAGGATAACTTAAATGGCACAATACCCTCTCTTTAACGGGTCTGCTGGTCTTACCAGCATAAAAACCAGTGCATCAAATTACAGCTAGCGATATAAATAACATTCTTTGCATTGCAGTTGGCATAAGTGTTAAGCCTGCATTCCTTCTTAGTAACAGGATGTTGAAAACAGTTCTTGAAATTTAGAAGCCCACATACTTTACATTTTCTACATGGGAACGTATGTACACATTCTCTTAGTGACCAAGTTCATCTTGTTACTAGGTCTATCTTGACATAGTAGCCGTTGTAATTTTTTTCTGTTCTTAAAACAGAATCTTGGTGTATCACCCACTATATGTCAGATGTTTTCATCTGCTGTCAAGATCTTCCATTTGTTTCTTATTATATCACATATTTGTTGCACATAATTGCTATATGTAAGCAGACATCTCATTCTTCCTGCTGGTTCTCTATTGATCCTCATGGGTTTATCTTCTTTGTCAATAGTGTTATGAAGAAAATATGGTCAACCTTTGGTTCTTCTCACCTCCTTGGTCTTAGCAGCCCAGATTTCTTTAGCTAAGAGATTGAAAGCTATGCTCACAGACCTCAGAGGTGTACAGAGAAGGCTACTACAGCTAGTGTACAGGCAGTGGGCTGTCTAGGAGCAACAAAGTGGAATAGGCTACTGTAATTATTTATTTCACTTTCCTCACAAGGACACATCATTCAGGTGACTGCCTTTTGGGTTAGGGGAGAAGGTTAAGGAGGCAATGCTATGCTATGTATATGCTTAACAGTAATCACTTGAAATGCACGACTGCAACCACTTGAACATCTGCTTTCATCCCAGTCTAACACCCCAGGGATGCACAGGCAAAGTGGCTAGCTTGTATTTATTATTTATTTACATTTTATTTTGGGGGGGGGGGGTTAGGGAGACAGGCAGTATCCTCACAACAATTGTCTTGTTTGTTTATTGTGACATACCATTTTTATCATTTTGTCAGCTTTGAGCATTAAGCCTTGGGCATACTTTAAGTCCTCCTTGAAAGAAAACAAAATAAGACTGAATGCTTTTTCTTAGTCATTATTTTTGTTCAGAACACCATTGGATTAAAAGGTTGGGAGAATGCTCAAAAATGCATCCTAGAGCATCTATAACCCTATGGATTCTGGGGACCCTGGCTTAATTGAGTTATTTTCTAAACAATTTTTACTGTGCAGTCTTTGTCAGGAAAAGTGTATTGAAAGTACGCAAGGAAAACTAAAGCTGAAAAGCAACACTGAATTTCTTTCCTAGGTCATAAGTTCTATTCAGGCCATCACTGCATGAAAAGGTTGTGTAAAAAAAAAAAAAAACTATAAAATGCACTTTAGAGCATATAGCAAATCATGGCATCTTGAAAAATGAAGAACCTTAGATGGGAGAAAACAGAAAATGTGCATAGGTGTGTGAGGTGAAACAGATGGCAGTGCCTAGTCACCATTTCATTTAAGTTCAGCCCTGTTGTTGGCTAAAGTTGTTGAAGTGCATTACTGTTGCAACTAAATGTCAGTAAGTGTGAATGTCCCTCTATGAGATAGGCCAACATAGTGTGGTTCACAGACCTGCTGTTCATACCTCTCAACCGTACCAAATTTCTTGGAATTTCCCAGTTTTGAGGCTAAAATAATGGGGTGCCATGAATTCCCGAGTGGCCCCTTGAAGTCACCATTTTTTTTTCTTTATTTAAAATTTTTAGTTAATGCTAACGGGCTGACTTATTTAAAGTAATATTCATTTTGTGTCTAAACTGCTGCAGATACGTACTAGTTAATTTAAATATCAAAAATATTGTTTTCCTTATAAAGTACATTTTCATAAGATTGAGTAAAGCAAGCAGAGTACACTGTTACCATTACCGTTATTTTAACAAACTAAGTGACATTTTTAAAGTATGTGGCACTGGCAGTTTATGTGTAGATAGAGTGCATTTTTGCCTCGCACAATATGTCTGGCTTGCTTCTCGATCATGGTATTTCCTTGCAAAGTCTACATGCTCTCCTTTAAATCCGTACTTTGTTATACCCGGTCCTACACAGTGGTTACCGCTTCTGTCTCTCAGTTTAAGTAGTAGGTGGAATTGGCAACTCTATAAATTAGGTGTGTGTGTGTGTGTGTGTGTGTGTGTGTGTGTGTGTGTGTGTGTGTGTGTGTGTGTGTGAGAGAGACGTGACTGGAGGCACCAAATAAAATTTTAAATGATACTGTTCACCAGTTGTCAGTATATTTGTCCCTGCAAAATGTCACTTTCTGAGTTTACCTTCATCGGCTCAGCTGAAAGTGTGGTAGCCCTGAGAACATTGCTACTGCTCCCAACCCGTACTGCAAATACGTATACTACACATTTTCTCTGGTTATTTGTGCAAGTTCTTGTTTCTGCCAGAGAAACACCAAATGCTTTCTATACTCCATTTCTGAACATATAAATATTGCCAGAGATAAAAACGATTCCTTATTGTGGACACCTATTAATAAGAACATAATTTTTTAAATATAATAGCGTATCCTTTTTAGTCGAGGATGTGTCATACAGGTTTTCATGAGCTCTCCACCATGGGATTGTATTTCTCTCTCATGTGTGTGCGTATTGCTTAACTGACTGGCATCCAGTTGTTAAGAGTGTCAGAGCAGAGACAGTCAATGACTTTTTGAAGTGTTTCCTACTTGTTACAGTAAAGAAATTTACTTTCAATGAGTTTGTCTTATGGGTCCTATCTCCTGTAATTTTTTAGCACTTGCATTTAGGTGGAGAAGCTCTTGGGGACCTATCACATTCAGAACCAGCAGAAACTTTGATATTTGTTATAAAGTCGAGTTGGAAGCAAAGCGTGAAATGGAGCATTCAAAAATGAGATCTCTGGCAGGTAGGTGTTATGAATCTGTTATATACAGAAAGGATGGTAATAGGCCACACTCACATCCATTGGTGGTGATTGGTGAATAGTTTTAATTGTACAATGTTACAATTGCCGCATGTACACAGACAACCTCTTCCTCCTACCACCAAACACTAATACATGCGAGAGATGCAATTATACACCCAAACTGGAGACTAAGCTCTCTCAACCCAAGACTGGACCAGACAGCCAAGAGGAGAAGGGAATTATTTACATCACACCACCAGTATCACACAGACCTATGAAACCATCACCGGGAAAAAAACACACATAAATACACGAAAACATACTCGGAGGCTCTAAATAAAAATCTGCAAAAGCAACAGAGACCTCCAAAGCAGACACCCAAGCAACCTCCACCCCCCAACACAAACCTAGAAACACATACTTCACAAAACCAGTGTGGCACGCAATCACAGCCCTTAAGGCAAAATAACATACCCAACACACTAATAACAGGTGATGCTATAGTCAGGCACACTGACGTCCCACTCACTAGGCTGAACAAGGAAAAGGTTACGGTTAGCTGCCTGTTGGGTGCCAAGATCCACCACATAACACAAGCACTAGGGTCACTCCAGAAAGTACAGTTTTGTACCTACCATAAATGTAGATGTCCCCGAGATATAGCACTGCATGTCCTTCAAAGAATGCACACTGCAGTCCTTACCCATCAAATAGTTGGTCAGACTTTCTGTTGGCCTTTGTTGTCCAAAGTAAGTAGGTGAGTTGTCTGTGAATGTCCAAGTGTGTAGTAGCTTTTTCCCCCTTCATTTGAGATTGGGAAGAAAGTAGGCAGGTGAATTTTTGATTTAGAGACACCCTGGATATTACTTTTTGGCAAGAAGGATTGGTTCTGTTCTTAAAGAAACCCTGTCCTGATGAAAAAAATGGAATGGAGGTACTGCCATGAGGCCTGTATCTCAAAAACTCTTCTTGCTGATTTGCCAACAGGAAAAAACTTTTTTCAAAAGATTCTGCAATATTGCTCAGTGCTGGATGCTGGAGGATGAATGAATAATTAATTTTTCCAAGTGACACGAAATGCAGGCACTGAGTGGTGGTTTTCTGGGAGGTGGATATTCTTTATCCCTTTATCCCTCTTAGAAAAGAAAGGAAGTGTATGAAAGGATGGTGGATCAGTGGTGTATTGTGCTTGCTTTGCTGAAGTATTTTATGGAAGAATTTTTTGGAAAATGCAGCATGTCTGCCATATGCAGCATGTCTGCTCTGTGGGATGCTACGCACTGGGATCTGCTGCCTGTTGGCATCCTGTCCCTTTGTTGTGTTCCCAGATGTTGAATCTCTTTCTTCTGGGGAAGGTCTGTCTTTCTCTTGGAAGGTCTGCGTTTCCCTTCCAGAGATATGGGGAGAATTGAGAGGAAGAGATGGGACCAGCTGCAGAGAGTTTGCAGGTTGGGATGGGATGTCCTGTAATTTTGCTGAGTCAAGACCGGAGCCATTAGAGGCAGGCCACAGGGGAGGAGGCACGACTTGGCCTGAGTGTTGGCTTGCGCGAAATGGATACCAGTGCTGTCTTGGCCAATCTGGGCTATTAAAGCCTGGAGCTATGTGCTCTCTGCTTCAGCTGTGCTTCACACCTGCATAGAACATAAGAGTAGATAATGAATGAGGTGTAATGAAGAGATGTCCATGAGCTCCAGCTGAATGAGCTCAGGCTTGTGGATGATGTGACCTCGAGATGTGACTGATGATGATTGAGATTGAGGTGTGAGGATAAATGATCTATGTCCGAACAAACTGGGATTACAACTGTATGTTCAGTTTCAGGGACTTTTCCCAAGAGTCATTGTTAGTCTGCAAAGGGGTAATGAGTACCTCCTCGCTTGTTTATGTACCACAACAGTGGTTTTGTTTCTCTGTCTTAGTAGAGTACCTTCCTTGAAGATAAGAAGGCCTAAGGCCTCGATTGCATGCATTACTGCTAACATCTCTTTTTGATTGATGTACTGATGGGATGTAGATGGGAGTCCATTGCATCTGCCCCCATGCGCCCCCATCATGGTCTGAGGCATCTGTTGTAATGGTTGTTGTAATCTGGTTTGTTGGTGTTGGGTTGTTGTTGAATTGTTGTGGCTTGCTTGGTTGCTTTAATTGAATTCTGCTTGTTCCCTGTAGACATGGGATGAGGGGAATTTGTGTTTCTAATTTGTAATTGTGTCTAATTTGTGGCTGTTTTGTGTACCATGTGTTTTTTTCTCATGTAGTAATCAGTAGAATCAGTAGAATGAATGCAAGATGAATGGGGAAGCAGGCATGCAATTTCCCTGCAGCTGCTTGGGTGCTAGCTTTCTTTTTTTTGAAATGTCTTAATGCTTCTGTTTTCTCTTCTTCTCTGTGGTTATTCTTTAGTTTGTTTCTAGAAAAGTTAGTTTGCTGTAAAGTTAGTTTCTTAGATTTGTGTAGTCTTGATTTATCCCAAACAGTGTAGTTGTAAGAAGACTGTAATAAAATTAAATTTTTTTAAAAAAAATTTTTTTTGTAAGCTGCTTGTGTCCAGGTAAGGTATAATATGGTATAAGGCTATCGTCATTGTATCCATGGAGTCTGCAGTGTGCAATTACTGCATTTTGTGCATACTCTGGTGTCAGTAGATGCTGAAAAAGCAATGCTGAGAAATTGAAATGCATATAACCTGGAGAATGCAAGATGCTCTGATTATCTTCTGCCTGATGGGGTGATTGGGGTATGCCCTAACCAGCTACACCCCTTGCCCAGCATGGACTTGCCCAGCATGGGCATGGCCAAGGAGCTGCTGTTTAAGTAGAATTTTGAATTTTTAGCGAATGAGAAAAAGTGTTCCAGTACATTTTTAAGTTTCTGTGAACAAGGAACAGTCTTTGAACAAGGAACAAGCTTTGTATAGGAGGGAGGAACCTTCTCTATTGCTTTTTTCATTCTTTTCTTTTTTTCGATTTGAAGCTTTGCTTGAGCTGTCCTGCCTTTTGAATTTTTTTTGGCATGGTTGGTCTTGTTGGTTTGTGTTGTTAAAGTAAGGAAGTGCCTTGTCTGGTGTCCATTATCCATGTCCAGTTGTCATTTGTGAAAAATGTTTTTAATTGTTTTTTAAAAAGGATAAAGGTGCTTCTCTTTGAGCCTTGGTCGCGGTGTCAAAAAAGTAAGTCATTGTGATGTCCCCCTGTGGCAGGGGGGTCCCCGCCACCCCTCTCTGATTAAGTCGGTTGCCATTGGCGTCCCTGGATGTGCCCTCCTGCCCTCTTCCCTCTTCCGCCTTTGTTTTTCCCCCTTTGAAACTTGTCAGTGTCCAGAAAGGACCAGTTCTTCAATTCCTGGCCATGGCTGCTGAACCTGGCTGAACCTGGAGGACTGTTGCACTGTTTGTACTTTTGATTTTGATTTTTTCTTCATTGATTTTCAATTAGCACCAAATAGCTGTGTTTTCCAGCTTGTGTTTTTCTTGGGTGCATCTAGAAGCTTTGCTTTTCTGTGAACCATGGGTGTCAGTTGTCACTTGGTACATGGCATTAGCATCGGGCCCCTGTCATAGCTGCCCTACATGAAGCTTCCAATGCATCATAACCACACTGAAGAAAAGAAGAAATGGATGCTAACCCTGTTAGTGTTATGAAGCAGATCCTTCTATCTAAAGGCTCAGGAGAGGCTAACTTTTTATCCTGATTTTTGAAAAAAAATCAATTAAGGGGCAACATATGAAAAAAAGGGAAAGGGCTATTGAGGTGCAATGGCAAGTGTCCTTGAGGTTTTGGCTGTGCTTCCCAAGGTCCAGGCTTTCCAGTCTGAGGGCTGGCAAAGGATTTTGGGTTGTTGGAAGAGGTTTGGTCAACTGGCCCCCCCTGGATGTTTGTGAAATCTGTAGGCCCTGGGCCTTAAAATGGGCCTGTGGCAAAGAATTAGAATCACTCTGTCTGAGAATCTGAGTACATTACATCAGTAGGAAGAGCACTCGAATCTGAGTACACATCATCCAGTCATCCAGTACATCTAGCACTGGAAGCAGGCCTGTGGAGGGGAAGCTTAAGGAAGGTAGGGAAGGTAAGTGCTAGAGTCTGAGTCGGAGCCTGGAATGGCTGTCAGTGCTCTCAAGAGATAGAATTAGAGCAGAGAAGAATCTCATCCAGGAGTAGCAGAGGGGGAGGGAGATAGGGATCTGATCTCCCACATCTGAATCCAATGAATCTGTAGTGTATGAAGAACCTGGGGCCTCAGATCACATTTCTCAAGAGGGGGCCTGTCAGCCTCCTGTGGGTCTGAGCCTCTGAGGCTCTGCCTTTTTGGCTGAGATCCCTGAGATCCTCTGGTCAGGATGGGCCTGGAGCCTCTGAATTTAAGAAATTAAATAAAGACTTGATTTGGCTAGCAGCATCAGTAGAGGGCTTGCATAAAGGATTAGAGCAGCCTGACTAGCAGCTGGCAGCAGCTATAGACCACAGGCAGCACAGGCGAGAGAGTGGTGGGCCAAGGAGGGCAAGGGAAGCAGTAAATGGAAGTCCTTATGAGGGTATTTGTTTACACCAAGAGACAACAGTTTAACTTTTTCAGTTTTTTTTCTGACATCGCTGAAGCAAGAAAAAGATCCCCAACAGGGTACTAGATAACGCCGACCGAGGGCTGCCTGAGGCAGGACAACCCATATGTAAGGACTGCAGTTGCATTCTTGAAGGACATCAAGTACAAATACGACTCTGTCATTGTCCATGTTGGTGTGAATGACCTGAGCCATACCTCCCTGGACTACATGAAAAGAGACATGGAAGAGCTCTCTGATCACGTAGCCCAGTTCGGTATGAGACTGACCTTAAGTAGCATTCTGCCGTCACCAAGAATGATACCATGGTAAAAAGAAAAAATTATCAATTTCAACAATTGGCTAAGCTTCTGGTGTCATTCAAAGGGGATCCAGTGTCTGTCAGCCTGGGATGACATGCTCGACAAGCCACACTGCTTCGCTAGAGATGGCTTGCACATGTCACCCTTAAGCTTTCGAATACTGGCCAAGGCTCTTGCCTCCCATAGTGCCTTTTTTAGCCATGGATCAAAAGACAAACCCACCACCGTAAATAGCACAAGTAACAAAAAACTGAGGGTAATGCTACTCAATGCCAGAAGTCTAAACCTCAAAATGCACGCACTCGAGGCACTCCTCAGCATGTAAAAAATCGATATATGTGCAGTAACAGAAACCTGGTTTAAGGCTCCAGACAGCACCCCAGCACTACCAGGCTACAACTCATACCATACATTTTGGCCACAATACCCGGACCGAAATACAAAAGGCAGGGGTGTATTCATATTCATCAATAATACCCACACCTCCAGGTTAGTGGCACAGCACGATGCTTCAGAGATCATCCACGTGCAATTAACAACGGGCAAAACTGCAATTCAAATTGTATCTTGCTACAGATCACCCACCATGTCCCAGGACCACCATTCTGCATTTCTGGAAACACTGGGAAACATAAAGGTCCTACCAAACAACCTGATACTGGGTGATTTCAATTACCCAAACATTAACTGGAGAACTACTCAAGTACTAACTTCCTTGCCCAACATTTCCTAGAATTTATAAACTCAAACGCCCTGGATCAACTGGTCAACACCCCCACCACAGGTGACAACATATTGGACCTGGTCATCAACAACATGGGCAACCGGTGTTCCACACTGGAGGTCAAACCCTCGCTGGTTAGATCTGACCATAAACTAATCACTCTGCATATCCACATTCCACCCCCTCCCCCAGTCAAAGACTTTTCAAAAGCAAACTTCACGTTACTTAAGACCGAGGTGGAAAGTTGCTTAAGACCAAGGTGGAAAGTTTCAAAGCACACAAGCCAAAGCAGAACGCTGCCCAAGCTGCAAAATCCTTTACTTATGCACTCTATGGGCACCTACAAGAATGCATAGATTGTGCTATCCCAAGCAAAACCAAGACTCACTCCTCCAAGAAAAGGATACCAATCTGGTGGACCCCTGCCATAAACAAGCTATACAATAGGAGGAGGAAAATAGTACAGAAAAGAGTAAAATCCCAAGAAAGGAAGACATCCCTCATCAGTATCAGCAAGAAACTACAATCCCTCATAAAGACATCCAAGGCTAGCTTCGAAAGAAAAATTGTTAAGGATAACCACAAGGCATTCTTTAGTTATGTGAAGAATCTAAGTAGAAATTCTCAGATCTGCTTGGAGTTAGTGCAGAATGGCACAAAATACACTGAACCGACTGATATCGACAACATCCTGGCAGACAGGTTCAGTGCAAACTTCACCCCCCTCTCACTCCCAAAAGGTCCTATAACCAGACCAGAAAAATGTAGTGCCCCTGAAATCACAGACACTCAGGTTAAAATAGCCCTTTCCAAAGCCAAAAACACAGCATCAATGGGACCAGACGGTGTCCCAGGCTGCATCTTACATGAGCTCAAAGATGAATTAACCCCTCACTTAAACACACTGTTCAAACTCAACCTCTCCACAGGCTACGTGCCCATAGAGTGGCACACAACAACGATTATTCTGCTCCACAAAGGTGGAGCCATAACAGACCCCGGGAACTATCGCCCTAGAAGCCTGATTAGCTTGATCTGCAAGGCTATGGAGTGCATCATCATGGATCTCTTTAACAGAGACACTGGGAATGTCCAAACACTGGACCCTACCCAGTTTGGCTTTGTTAAGGGCAGATCATGCCTCCTAAACCTGGTGGACTTCTTTGAGACAGTTACCAAGGCTATAGACGAGGGAAAGGTGGTCCACATAGCCTACCTAGACCTAGGAAAGGCCTTCGACACCATTCCCCATTCTGGTATTATAGACAAGCTCACCAGCCTGAACATAAATCCCTACATCATGACATGGGTTGCCAACTGGCTCATGGACAGAACCCACATGGTAAGAGTTGCAGGAGCTAGGTCTGACTCTAAACCGGTTACAAATGGTGCTCCCCAGGGCTCAGTCCTAGCACCCCTCCTGTTCAGCATATACTTCTCAGAGGTACAGGCAAGCACAAGAGGTCTATGCCTGACCAAGTTCACAGACGACTGCAAACTAGGGGCTATAACTGACTCTCTGGCTGACACAGACATCCTCCAAAAGGGTCTCACTGAGACAGATACCTGGTGTTAAAACCATGGCTTCAAGCTAAATGCCAAAAAGTGCACAGTCATCCCCTTTGGAAAAAACAAAGTACCCACCAACTACCACATAGGTGGTAGCCCCCTAAATACGGAAGACGTAATAAGGGATCTGGGGACCCAAGTAGATCTCTCCTTTGATAATCACATTACCAAAGTGGTTAGAAAATCCATCTATATGGCCCACCTAATCACAAAAGGGTTTGCATCCAGATCAAAAAAGGTCACTGTGCCCCTCTACGCATCACTCATCAGACCCATCATAGAGTACAATGCCCCATTTGGGATGTACCTAACAAGACACCTGCAACAGCTGGAAAGACCACAGATGTACCTCACCAAGAGTATCACTGATCTCAAACAGATGCCCCATGCAGCTCAACTGAAGAAACTCCAGCTGTACTCGGTTGCATACCGCCTGCTCAGAGGTGATCTATGCCTGACATACAAGGCCATGTCCAACCCAGAATTGATGGACATGCTCCACCTAAAGAAAACCATATCCCCTCGAGCCACATGCTCTAGGGATCTGAACCTCACCACAACAATAAATAGGATATGCTGGAGGGATAGTTTCCTGTCCCAGAGACTTCCCATGCTCTGGAACAAGATTCCAATCTACATTAGGTAGAGCTCCTCGCTATCACTCTTCAAGAGAAACCTTGATGAGTGGATGGGAAACAGAACGTTTACCTTGGGGATCACTTTAATGGCTCTGCTGGACAGAGGCACAGGGAACTAATCTAAGGTGGAAGCGAAAGCCAACACATTCCGGCTAGGTTTATAAATGCCTTCGGGCAGATAGCCTAGTACCAAGCTATGAACCTACAGCAATGTTTTTTTCCACTCTATTTGTTGCTTCATGTTAAAGGAATGAAAATAAATAAATGAAAGAACTGTATGCATCCCCCCCCCCAAAAAAAAAAAAAAAAAAAAAAAAAAAAAAAATCGCCATGAAACTTGCTTGTTTGTTTACAAATAATTGTTAAAAGTAAAAAAGGTAGATGCAAAATTCAGACTTTATTTGGTGTATATATAACATAACTACATTTAAATCTTTGTCAAATGTGTGCAGAGGTTTGTGTTGTTGCCTCACAGAAAGAGGTTCTCCGGTTTGATTCTCGGCTGGGGAGCCTTCTGTGGGGAGTCCATGTCCTCCCTGCATTTGTGTGAGTTTCCTGCTGGCGATCTGGTTTCCTCCCACATTACAAAGACATGCCTCTGGACTCTGGAGTCATTCTCCCTGGGCCTCCTCTGAAAATTGTCTCAGTCCAAGTCGTACTTTCCCAGTAAACAAATGTTGAATAAATTTTTATTTAATGATTCAGAAAATTTAGTTAACTGCACAGTACCAAAATGTTCTTTATGCAGTCTGCAAAGAAGTAAAGGTTTTATTTATTTTTATGAAATAATTGTACTCATTTACTAGGTGGGTAGTCTGGTCCAAGAATATTTTAGCAATAATTAAAACCAACAAGATGAAAAACAGTAATATATGAGGAGTCGGACTAAAAAGTAGGACAGAGACACAAAAAAAACGCTTGTGGTGCTAAAGTACAAAACCATAAATTAGAACTGAAGAAATCTGCAGAAACAAAAGCAAAAAGACAAAACTACAGCTTGTATCATGCATCCTTGTTGGGGACTGCAAGTGTGTAATTTCTGAATCTTGATTCTTGACTAAGAAAGGAACTGGTCAAAGCTCTGTTAACACTTCTGTCAGGAAGATACCTCTAAACTTCTTGGCCAATAAAAAGCACCAGCCAATACTGGAGCAGTAGTACAGTATGGGGAGGGCACCCAGCTGTGTGGCTCCACAGACAACAAAGAGCGTGTGATTTGTACTACCTGTTGAAGAGAACACCCAACGAGTAAACCTCGTGGTGGCACAAACCCTGTTCTAGCCACTAAGTTTATAAGAGCAATATTTAAAATATTTCCTTATTTTTGAGCCCTTGTTCCCCCATTTTGTCAGGCTTTGTCCAGATTTCTTGCACTAAGAGATTGAAAAGTATGCCGTGCTTTCTCTCGCTGACAGTTACCTTACCTGTATGGTTTCCTGAAGGGGCTTTTAGTGGTTGTCTTCATTGTCCTGGTGGGCATGTTAGTGGCACATTTTACATCATGCCACTGTTTAGTAAGATATGTAAATGTGAAAGTGCAAGGGAGTAGTCATCTTAGTGCCATGAGAGTATCTGAAGAATCTCGTGGCATGAAGGTAGTTGCACTGGCAAGGCTAGCAACAATTCCATTTGGGCTACAAAATGCTGTGTTTGCTGTAAGTCTGACTTTTGCTTAAAAATGCAGTTACAAGTCAGGAAAAGTATGATAATATTGTTACAGTTAAAATATGTCTTTATTGACAATATACTGAAAGTGAGCATAAGTCACAAACTCATGCATGAAGGTATGACATGATTAAGTTAATACTTGCTGGCACTATGTCTGTTACATACTTCTTCCATTAAGATTTTTTGGAAATGTAAAGGGACTTTAACTTTTAGTTATGTACTCACCATAACTTTAGATGTTTGGGATCCATCTCGCCTACATTCTGTACTGATGGGCATGCTATAGGCTGAGCTATTCTCTATCCCAGGATGCACCACCACTAATCCCCCAGATCTTGTTTGTCCGCATTCATGCACACACACATAACTTGTTTATATAACACTGCCAGATGTTTCAAGATGAAACAATAGAATTGATCTCTTCTGATCTCCAAGGCAGGGGAAGGAGGGTGATGGATCCCAAACATCTAAAGTTATATAACTAAAAGATGTTATGTGATCCTATCTACATTCTGTACTGATGGGACAGCGTCCTAGTACCTAAATCCTGGGTGGCTCACTGGAAAACACTCCTGAGCACTGTGGAACCAAATGAAGCTCTGAAGCTCGCCCCCGAGATGCCACATCCAATTTGTAGTGGGAAATGAAAGTGTGCAGGGAAGACCACATAGCCGCAGCACAAATGTCACTAATGGCAAGCTTAGAATGGAATGCTATTGAAGTAGCCATAGCTCTTGTAGAGTGAGCTTTGACAGAGGTCGTAAGCTCTTTATTAGAAGAGGAATAAGCTTGACTAATACAGTCCCTGATCCATTTGGCAATAGTGACCTTTGTGACAGCTTTGCCCAATTTATTATCCGAAAAGGACACAAACAATTGATCTGTTTTCCTTGTTTGTTTGGTCCTGTCTAAATAAAAACGCAATTGCCTGTGGACATCCAATGTGTGGAATATGTATTCCGCTTTGTTTGAGTACTTTGGAAAGAAAACTGGAAGTTCTAATGACTGTTGTAGGCAAAAACTGGAACAAACTTTAGGGACAAAGGATGGATTAGGCCTGAGAGATACTCTATCTTTGTGAAAAACCAGGTACGGTGGTTTTACAGATAGAGCTTGAAGCTCTGAAACCCTTCTGGCAGAAGTAATCGCGACCAGAAAAGCAGTTTTCCAAGAAAGAAATTTCAAATCACATGTTGCTGCCGGGGGAGGAGGTTAAGGCACATAACACCACATCGAGATGGAGGAGCAGGATGAGAAATCGGAGGTCGAGCACCTTTCATGAAGGTTTTACACAATCTGTTGCTCATTAAAGGTGGGTTTATAGATTCATGAAAATTGGAAATAGCTGCCAATTGGACCTTGATGGTAGAGACTGAAGAACCTTGATTGAATAGGGAAGTTAGAAATTTTAGGACTTCCGATACAGGAATAGTGATGGGATCCAGACCCCGGAGTTGAGCCCAAATAGCAAATCTCTTCCATTTGTTAGTATACAATTTCTTAGTGGCAGACTTGAGGGCCGAAGATAAGATATGTATGACTTCCGGGTCTAAGGTATGATTCCTGACTATAGTCGGAAGAGGAGGAGCCAAGCTGTTAACTTCAAAGTGTGAAGGGACTGGTGGAGTAGTCCCGACTGATGAATTAATAGGTCTGGGATCTGATCCAGGAACCATGGACCGTCCAGTGCATATTTCGAAGATAGGGGAACCATACCTGCCGAGGCCAGTAAGGAGCACCTAAGATCATTTTGCTCCCCAAGTGAGACGCCTTTTGGATCACTCTGGGAAGGACGGGGACTGGGGAAGGCGGGGCCAAGGATGGGCTAGTGCGTCCATAGGGCTCTCCCCGAGCTGGAGTGAGGGAGAAGAACTTTTTGCACTGTCACAACAAGGAATTCCCCATTTGCTGAAAATCTGAGTTGCCACTGTATTGTTCAGAGACCACTCATGAGGAGAGAGGATAGTTCTGCTCTGTCTGTCGGCTATCACATTGGATTTGCCAGGGATATGAGTTGCTGTCAGAAAACGTCTGGTCGCCACTGCCCATTCCCATACTCTCATGGCCTCTCTGCAAAGAGGGTAGGATCTGGTTCCTCCCTGCTTGTTCAGGTACCAGACCACTGACATGTTGCAATCATGCCCTGATTGTAGATAGAAGTAGCGCCCTCATTTCCAAAATGTTGATATGAAGAAGACTCTCTTCTGAATGCCAGTTGCCTTGGACTGACCTGCCCAGGAAATGCCCCCCCCACCCCATCTGGAAAGTGGCCATAGGAGGAGGTGGCCTGATCTAGATTGGAGGGCACCAGCCACCAGCGAAGGTCCCATTTGCAGGTTTCCGTGATCCGTATGAGGTGACAGAGGGAGATCCTGAAAGGACCACTGTGTCGAAGCCACTGGAGAATTCTCATATGCAACCTTGCTAGGGGGACTAGAAGAACAGTGGTAGATCCCCATACCCGCAGGACCAAAATGGCTGGAGCTTTGGACCTGAGCCCCAAGCCTCGAACTTGTGCCTGTATGGTTTGTATCCTTTCTCTAGGAAGATAGAGTTTGAGTCTATCTCTACTCCGATGAATCTTATGCGTTGAGATGGCAGCAACACAGACTTTGGCCAATTGAAGGTGATTCCAAGGGAAGTGCCCAGTGATATTGTGGCTTGTAGGTTCTGCAATAGTAGATGCCTGGAGGTGGCAGTTAGGAGCCAGTCGTCCAGATACAGAACACCTGGAATCCTAGACTCCTCAGGTGAGCAGTCACGACCGCCAAACATTTGGTGAACACCCTGGGGGCTGTGGTGAGACCAAAGGGCAGCACGCGGAACTGAAAATGACTGTCTCCTAGGCTGAAGCGCAAATGTCTCCTGGACGCCTGATCTACCATGATGTGGTAATAGGCGCCCTTGAGATCTATGGAGCACATCCAAACACCTTTCTCCAGCACTGGGAGAATGGATTGTAAGGTGACCATTTGGAACTTGGACTTTTTGACTGAACGATTTAGAATGCTGAGATCCAAAATGGGCCTCAAGTCCCCTGTCTTTTTTGGCACCAAAAAGAATCTTGAGTAAGTCCCTAACCCGATCTGGTCTGTGGGGACCGGTTGGATGACTCCTTTTTGAAGCAGCTTTGAGACTTCTAAGGCTGCAATTTCCCATTGACTGGGTGGCGGGTCCAGGATTTTCTTGGACGGAGGTGGGGAGTGAGAAAAGGGGATGGCGTAACCTCCGGCGATAATTCGAAGCACCCATCGGTCCTGAGTGATACCTTCCCAGGCTTTTAGGTGCCTCACTGGCTCCGGAGCTGCACAGTCGGGCAATCCCTCAGGGATTGTGAAAGGCTGAAGAGCCACGAAAGGACTCGCAGTCTCCAGTGTTGCGGGGGCATCTGCCGCCTCTGGGACGGCGTCTTCCAGAAAAATTTCCCCCTCCTCTGCCTCTAGAAGGGGGATCGTCCTGCTGTGAGGATAAGACTTCTGGGATCTGAACCACATTTTCCCTCCTCTTTTAGCCTTGGGATAAGGCCGAAGAGTGGAAAATAGTCAAAGTCTTACCTTCTTGCTCGGTCAATGTGTCCTTTACCTTGGGTCCAAACAAAGAGGACCCATCAAAGGGAAGGAAGACTTAAAGGCAATGACACAGGCGGAGCCAGGCTTGCCTCCGTGAGAGCAATACCCCGCTACCGCCGCTCTACTCACCCCCTCGGCTGCATATGAAATGAGCCTCATGGACGAGTTTGATATCGATGACAGCATAACCAACTGAGAGCCAACCATCTGGGCCAGCTGCTCAGGTAGGTTACCCAAGAGGGTATCTGAAAGCTCCTTGATCAGATCCCTCTGAAACCTGGTGAAGTGCATTTCAGGGACCTTAAGGTAAAGGCCGCTGAACTGAGGGTCGATCCATGCTCCTAGACTCCTTATTAGGAGGATGGACAGACGTCAAAGCCTCTGCTACATCTTGTTGGGTAGCAGATGCCACCACCAAGGCATCTACAGCCACACCTTTTGTCAAAAACTCCTTCTCTGGGGGTGCTGATAGGAACTTATTTGGGCGAGCAGGCACCGGTTCCACAGAGTCTGGATGTTCCTGACAGATCAAATCTAGGAGCTCGTCGAGGCGGAGGGCTGAGGGAACACCGACTCGTCAGCAGAAGGGGGTTTGGAATGCAAGCCGCCTCGTTGTTTGAGGGCTTCCAGGATGTCTGCAAAGGAGACATCATCTGAGGACAACTTAGGGGACCCCTCTGCATCATCAAGATCAGTGTCTGGCGTGAGAGACTTATCGGGGAGTCAACGTGCTTCCTCTTGCACGATCTTTTCCTTGGGGTTCCTCTGAAGAAGCTTCAGAGGGACCTCCAGGAGGGGACCCCAGTGGGGGTGACCTCAGGCCCCTGTCTAAGGACAGGGGACTGCCAAAGACCCAGTCTCCGTATGTAGGGAAGGTGCTGGTGAGACCGTGGAGGTAGCCAAAGAAGATTTGGCTCTCATGGCCCTGAAGGCGGACCACCAGAATCCTGGGAAGGTCCAAGAGGAAGGCTTGGAACCGAAAACATCAGTGGGCCGACAGAGGAGGTCCAACCTCCATCGGCTCCACCAGCACCGGCTCCAATGGTGCCGAGGCTGTTGGAGGAGGAACCAGAACTACAGGGTGGGCCATGAATGGGCTGGAGCGAAACTAATTTTTGGAACACAGGAGACTGAAAATGTCTTAGGAGCACCCTGTCGATGTCCGAATCAGACATCTTGGAAGATCTAGATGAAACCGATCGGGTCCGAACCGACTTCTCCATCGGCTCCAAAGGACTGGGGGACCGGCTCCAAATGGACTCAACCAATATCGGTGCCGAGGAGATCAACAATTTCCCTCGGTGCCGAGGAGGGCTTGCCAAAGGGGAAGAGTCTGAGCTGGCAACCCTCATCGGCTCCAAAATCAGTGGAGCCGATGCCCCAGTCATCGGCTCAACCAGAGGAGTCGAGACTGTCCGTGGAGCCGATGGAGAAGCCTGCCTGGATTTCTTAGTAGTCGGTTCCTTCTTAGTTGGAGAGGATGAGGAAGATAAGGCCTCCTCGAAGGAGGGTTTAATCAGCCCTTTTAAGATTAATTTATTCTTCCTCTCTTGGAGGACCCTAGAGGAAAGACACGCTGCAGGACTCCTGTAGGTGCTTGGCGCCTAAACAGTATGTGATCATCAGTTATAGACATTTTATAACTGCACCTCGCACTTCTTGAACCCTGAGGGTCTATGTTCTTTAGACATAATGTCTCTGAAACAGTCACTATAACAGTGGTAAAGATCACTATGTAGTCAGAAAAAACAGAGATTTTAAACAACAATAAAAGTTTTTTTTTTTTTTTTTTAACGATAAGTCAAAATTACCAGTACAATACAATTATCACAACAGCAAAAGGAGGGCCAAGAACCCTCTAACTTAAACAGGTACTTGACCTCCTTAAAAAAATAGAAACTGCTAATGAATAGGGGAAGGCCCCTCTAACTTAAACGGAAACCTTTCCTAAACAAACACACAAATTTACCACAAATTTATATCAAAAACACACAACAATAGCTGTTAAAACAGCTTTTGGGTAAGAATAGAGAATTTCCTGACAGGAAAACTTTAGAAAAAACAGCACTTAGCTCAGCTAAGTTTGAGACCACGTCCTAGCTTGTGATCTGGGGGATTAGTGGTGGTGCATCCTGGGATAGAGAATAGCTCAGCCAATAAGAGGCTTCTCTATAGCATAAGTGAGCCGAGGATCGGCTCCGAGCCCATCAGTACAGAATGTAGGCGAGATAGGATCACATAACATCTGGTGTTTCTGTGCTGAATGTGTTAAAATTGGGGAACATTTTTCACAATTAATTTAATATTGTTATCCCACAATTCCATTGAAGTGGGTAGGGTTACATTATTATGCATGCAGATTTTATGTTCGTTAACAGTCCCAATTTTTGGCCAATTGTACCTACTTTTCATGGGCCTTTGTCCAGATTTTTGATATCTCCAGGTTGAGAGGTATGCTATTGTTATGTACGTGCATTGTAGCTACAAGTTCAGTCTGTGCACACTACTCATAAAAGAAAATGTATGGCTAGAAAGAGGGCTAACTACCAGAATGACTGATTCCAACACCGATGACCTCCAACACAGAGACAGGAACATGTGGACAACAAGGAACAAAGATTTATAACCACAAAAACAGCTCTGCAGGTCTTACAACTAAGTGGCAGTAGTTTCACTTCATAAGCAAAAAGGGTAATATTGTTCAACATATCTGAAAGTTAATTTGCAGCTTTAGCCTTAAATGGTAAAGAGGAACAACATTTCAAAATCAGGTTGTCCACAGATGATGAAAATATAGACTAGTCAGGATAATCTAAGCTGGGGCCCCCAAAATGCTAACACCAGCTCTGATTATAGTTAGAATAGAAAGGAGCTATAGCTGTAGTAGTTGCAGTGATAGATATAAAAATAATCTTCAGACTGTACAGCGGATTGTATACAACACAGTAAAATCCTGGGAATCCATTACAAGGGATAAAACCCTAATACCACAAAAAAAAAAGGTGGGGGGAGAAAGAATACTTGCTACCCAAGACCAGGTACTAGAATACAAAGCTTCTGATATCCATGGCAATGAGGGAAATAACCACCTCATTTGAAACGCAGCAAACCAGGTATAATTAAACAACCTGAGTGTGCTAATACTCATGTTCAACCATAAGTACCAGTCCTCCTGCAGTCTAACAAATGTCGCTTCCTTTACAACTCCAGTGGACTTATCACTGCAGTTCAGATCTCCACAGTTTCCACTTCAGTCTTGTAACAGCCAGGGACAGTCATACAGAAGGCAGGATCCTGGTAGACAAAAGATTGGAAGGAGGACAAAGACCAGTACAGTTTTGAAAGAGACTACTACAGAGGGTATCAAACCTATAATTGAGGCTAGTCCCAAATATCAAATTTCTCTTTGTAGAAATGGGATTACAGAATAAATAAGAAGGCCACAGGATAAGGCTGACAGACAAGGGAACATATGGTATTAATGAAGTCCCTGCTCAAAAAATTCAAAAAAAAAAATCACTGTCTGTTGGATTTATTCTCCTGGAACTAGGGCACCTGGCAATCCTACCCAGAGTAACAACAATATTCACAATGACCAGTGACATTTTCTTTCTTTCTTTCTTTCTCCTCTCAGACTGCCAAGGAAAAGTATTCTGATGTGGTTGCTGATTTGAAAGAAGTATACATGTTAAAGGAGAGAACACAGCCTTCAAAGGTGACCCTACTACTACCCCCCCCCCACACACACACACACACATACACACACACACACACACACACACACACACACACACACACACACACACACACACACACTAGAAGTTTCAAAAGCTACTGCAAGTATTGTTAACACTGCTTTATTGCAAAGAAAAGAGAAAAATAAATTCCATCTGGGCAACCTAATCTCTACAAGAGGTGCAGATAAGTTCTACTTTGAAGTTCATAGGTAGGTACTAGGCTATCAGCCCAAGGGCTTACATAAGCCTAGCCAACAAGGTTCCCTGGCTTACACCAACCAAGAAAGTTATTTTCCTGTGCCACTGTCGAGCAGAGACACAGAAGTGATCCCCGGGGCATAATTTCCCATCCACTCATCAAGATTTTTCTTGAAGAGTGCTAATGAAGAACTTTGCTTGACATAGATGGGTAGCCTGTTCCAGAGTATGGGAAGTCTCTGGGACAGGAATCTATCCCTCCAGCATGTCCTGTTTATTGTGGTGACAAGGTTTAGGTCCCTAGAGCATGTAGCTCGGAGGGATTGGGATTTCTTTAGGTGTAGCATGTCCAACAGCTCTGGGTTTGACATAGCTTTATATGTTAGGCAGAGATCACCTCGGAGTAGGTGATATGCTACGGAGTAAAGCTGGAGTTTTTTGAGGTGGTCAGTGTAGGGCATTTGTTTGAGGCCAGTAATCCACTTTGTGAGGTACTTCTGTGGCCTTTCCAGCTGCTGCAGATGTCTTGTGAGGTACATTCCAAAAGGGGCGTTGTACTCTGTAATGGGTCTAATGAGTGTCAAGTAGAGGGGAACAATGACCTCTTTTTTCCTGGATGAGAACCCTTTTATGATGAGGTGTGCCATGTAGAAGGACTTCCTGACTACTGTGATGATGTGACTATCAATGGAGAGACTACTGTCCACCTGGGTCCTAAGGTCTCTTATCACGCATTCGGTGTTAAGTAGATTGCGGCCTATGTGGTAGTTCATGGGTACAAAGTTTTTACCAAAGGGGATGACGCTACACTTTTTGGCATTGAACTTGAGGCCATGGCTCTGATACCAGGCATCTGTCTCAGCGAGGCCCTTGTGTAGGATGTCCACATCATTTGGGGACTTGACTATGGCTCCTGGTTTGCAGTCATCTGTGTTAGCCTGTACTTCAGAAAAGTAGATACCAAACAGGAGAGGTCCCAGGACGAACCCTGTGGTACTCCATTTGTCACTGCTTTGAGGTCAGATTTGGAGTCTGCAACTTTTACAGTGTGGGTTCTGTCAGTGAGCCAGTTGGCAACCCATCTTGTGACGTAGGGATTTATACCTAGTTTAGTGAGTTTAGCTATAATTCCAGAATGGGGGATGGTGTCAAAAGCCTTGGCGAGGTCAAGATAGGTTGTGTGAACCACTTTACCCTCATCTACGGCTTTGGTGACTGCCTCAAAGAAGTCGATCAGGTTCAGGATGCATGATCTGCCTTTCACAAACCCGAACTGTGTGGGATCCAGAGTTTGGAGGTTACCAATGTCTGTTTATGAGTTCCATGATGATACATTCCATGGCCTTGCAGACCAGGCTCATCAGGCTAATAGGCCGATAGTTCCCGGGATCAGTGGTAACTCCCCCTTTGTGGAGTGGGATAACTGTTGCTGTGCACCATTCAGTGGGCACAAAGCCTGATGCAAGGCTATTACTGAACATGGTGCTTAAGTGGGGAGCCAGTTTGTTCTGAAGTTCGTTTAAAACGCAGCCTGGGATGTTGTCCAGTCCCACGGATGCTGTGTTTTACCTGCATAGTTGTGATTACAGGGACTCTGCATTCTTCCTGTACAGATATAGGCCCTTTAGGGGGTGAGAGGGGAGTAAAGTTAGCACTGAACCTATCTGCCAGAATGTTGGCAATATCAGTTGGTTCTGTAATTTTCGTGCCTTTGTGCTGTAACTCGGAGCAGATCTGGGTGTTGCAATCGAGATTCTTGACATAGCTATAGAATGCTTTGTGGTTGTCCTTGGAATTAGTGGCAATTATGTTTTCGTAGCTAGCTTTGGAGGATCTTATGAGTGATCTCAGCTTCTTAATGAGGATGACCAGGGAGCTCCTCCACTCATGGGATTTTACTCACTTTTGCAACAGTTTCTTCCTTCTGTTGTACAGTTTGTTTATGGCAGGGGACCACCAGATTGGCTTCCTTTTTTTGGAGGATAGCGTCTTGGTTTTGTTTGGGATAGCACGATCCATGCACTTGTGTAAGTGCTTATAGAGTGTATTTGTGTAGGATTCAGTAGTTGTAACTGTATTGTCCACCTGCATGGGTGTCATGAAGTTCACCACTTCTATCTTAAGAAGCATGAAGTTGGCTTTGGAGAAATGTTTTACTGTGGTTTCCTTAATGGGGGGTGGGGGCTGGATGTGAATATCAAGGGTGATTAGCTTATGGTCGTATCGGACCAACGAGGAGTTGACTTCAGGTGTGGAACACCGGTCACTCATGTTGGTAATGACTAGGTCTATGATATTGTTGCCCCTGGTGGGGGTGTGGATAAGTTGATCCAGGGCATTGGAGTTTATGAATTCTAGAAAGCATTGAGCTAAGGAGTTGGTACACAAGTAGTTTTCCCAGTTAATGGTGGGGAAGTTGAAGTCGCCCATTATTAGGATGTTTGGTTGAATCCTAATATTTTCCAGTACATCAGGTAAACATGGAAAAGAGCTTATTAGTCGAAATAACTCTAGTGTCAATAATGGCTTCAATAATAAGCTGAGCAGAGCATTAAAAGATTCAAACAGATGGAAAATTCTACCTGATAGCCTGCCAGTTATAAGTTACATAGGAGGGCAGGAGAGGAACAATAAACTTAGGAAAGGTATGGCTAAAGGTGAAATTTGGGAAAATGGAAGTAAGCCATCCAGTGCATGCTACCAGTAAGTCAGGAGATGATTTCTTAACTGGCATATATCTCTTTAAAAGGTTTAGATCTTCATCTAGAATTTACTATCTTCAATTCATGGTTACAGGTGAATACGCTCAATGGAAAGAAGTTAGTCATGTTATTTGGGGGGGGGGGGGTTCTATCTTTAAATTGATTTTTACAAAGTCTGATGTGCCAGATGTGCCAACTCTTGGAAACTCCATGAAAAAAAACTAAATGGGAAGAGAAATATATGATGAAAGAAAAAGAGGAGTTAGCAAATGAGTGATGTGTTTGAAAGTACAGAGGCACAGAGATTGCAAAAGTGTTGAATTTTTAGAAATGATACAAAGAATATGTGTAGCATTGCCACCTTAACACCTTGAGAATAGGAACCATGCATTTTCGTGCTACCTAGGGAGTGGTAAAGGATGTAAACAGTGATAAGAAATTATGCATAAACAGAGCTTTGTGGAGATGTTCTGGTAGCGAGCGGTAACAAGTTAATGCAGTCTGTGGTGATGGCATGCAAACTGTGATGGCTGATAAACTGATAGGTGTCTGCAGTGAGGAAATTTGCAGCAAAAGGGAGGGATTATAAGAGTGTTGAAAGGGAGAATGCCTGTTGAATAAGTAGTAATGGAGTCCATGGATTATTTGAGATTGGATGTAGAATACGTTGATTTAATGACAGTGTGGTTTGAAGGGTATAAGGTTAATGATATGGGGAAGGTGGCAATCAGATCCTCCCAAAGTAAGTTGCAAGCAGCAAAAAAAATTAAAAATAAAAAAAAAAAAAAAAAAAAAAAAAAATTGTAACTTAAGGTAGGTGAAACAATCCAGAGTCTATATCTGCTTGTGAGGCAGGGCTGAGACCTTAAAACAGTAAACTGAAGCTTAAAACTGCTGCCTGGGGACACACAACATAGACAAAACAGGAAGGGATGACCCTTAATTTCTACTGAAGAACTGCCAAAACTGCAATATAGAGTATTGTTTGATCAATCAGCACACTTTGTTGCACAACAGAGTCCCAAACACCCTCAGCACAGAAAATACAAAATGTAGCTATCAGAAAGAGGGCAAAAAAGTGCTTACTTTCACAAAACTTTAATGCAAAGAGGCAAGTATAGCAAACATCTGCTTTACATCAACATTAATTTTGAAGATATGTTGGAAATAATGCACAATTTAGAGGGGAGGAGGTTGTCCCAACTTTCAAAAGACTTTAATGTAAAAAGGTACAGCAAGACTTCATCAGTTTCAGTATTAAGCTGCAAAGAAATGTTGTGGAAGATGAGGTCCAGTGGAAGATATACTTCTGGGTCAAGCATCCTGACTTTCAAAAGCATAATGTGTAGCACAGACCTGGATTGTCTCAATATTATACTGTGAAGACAAACTGTGGGAGACTATAGCAAGTCTGGGAGCATTGTTTAATTTAAGGAATGCCACATACGGGCAATGTAAGTGAAGTTAGGATGTTCTGTACTACTAAGTCTTGCAAACAAAGCATAATTTGACATTTGCTCTTTCTAGCTGTAATTGCATTATGCACTAAATGAGTTCCTATGTCCGTTATTCATGTACTTATATTTTCATTCTGCTAGGGAGAATTGTTTGTGTGGTACTGGTATTCTCATTGATTGGTTATGTCTATTTTGATCTCTCCACTTCTCGATTCTTTCTCTCTTTTCAATATTCTTAGTCTGGGATTCTCAAAACTTTTATGATGTCAGGGGAGTTTCCATGGGAATTTTTTTAAAGATGCTTTTTAGACATGGAATTCTTCATAGCTACAACTGTAGTTCTACTCGGGGGAAAAAGGAACAACACATACTTGGTACAGTACATAAGAACACTTAATTGTTACAAATGGAATTTTATTCATGTGAAAGTCCCATTTCACTAATTCTGTCTAGGGGTTTAGATATGTTTTATCAACCATGCTGCTGTTTTGTTAACCTCCTTGCACTAACAGGTCAAGTCAGCAATTAAGCTCTGTAAAACAATAGCCTGTCTTCATAGATTCAGAACTCATTGCTAGGCAGACTGCCTTAACTCTACCATTACAGAGAAAATGTCTGAAGCATAGGCATGCACACATGTCCTGTTGGGCTTGATAGAAGATTAGAGGCATAGCTTGTCTGGTGGATGATGAAATTTCCTGTGACTGCTTCTCAGAGTTATGCTGTTAATATCTCTCCAAACTTCTTAAATCTCTTTATAAATTACAGGCTTAGCCTAAATGTACCTGTTCTATAACTGTTATCCTATCACCTAATGGCAAGAGGTTCTCCAGTTCAGTTCTCAGGTGGGGTTTCTTCTGTGCAGAGTTTGCATATCCTCCATATTTTCACTTGGGATTTTTCCAGGTGCACCCAAATCCCAAAGGTATGTAAGTGGAATGCTCACTCTGTTTTGTCCATAGGTGTGCATACTGTGTGTGTGTGTGTGTGTGCGTGTGTGCTCGTACACACATGCATGCAAAAGATAAAGAAGAAAGTTTTGGCAATTTACTTCCATTCCTCACTTGCCAGAAAACTCTGTGAATAGTAATGAGTGTTAATGGGGTTTCTAAAGAAGCCAGATGTGACTTCACAGTAATGGATGGATGGATGGATTTTATAATTTATCAGAAGGTGAAGCCATACACTACTCACAGACATTGTATCAAGTTTCTCTAATCAGCATAAGAAAGACACCAAAGATCTCCTGATGAATTTTGTGGTTTTCAATTAAGGGATTAAGAAATAGGATGATCTTATAATACAACAGCAACTTTAGTAAGAATTCTAACCTGACACTCTGAAGTGTCTGTAAGCGCTTTTGATTCCTCTCCAAATCCAGTTTTCGCTTCTCGATTTTAGCTTCTAGGTTGGCTTCATCAGATGCCACATTGTTCAGCATGTCTTTTGTCTTCTGTACTTGTTCCTTCAAGATAAAACAAAGACAGCGTTTTGTTTTGAAATTTTTTCCCATCCCATGAACAAACTTAGTCCTTCTATCAGCCAAATCACACTTTATCTCCTTAGGATATTACCTACAAATCTGTAAATTGGTTCAGACATCAGAATTTGTGTATTTTTTCTAGTTGTTTTTATTACATTTCATAGATGTTCAATGACATAACTTGGCTCCCAGACTCTGACGGGACATGCCATTACTTGGGGATACAATCTTCAGTTTTCCTATGAAGGAAACAACCCTTTGAATACTTCATTAAGTCCTCTATTCCCCTGCCAACCTATAACAGCCAACACAATTCATTAACATGGCCTATTAAAACTATTCAAATAGAGAGAGACCAAGCATATATCTCAACCATCACAGTTGTAGGAGTGGGAAACTAAGACAGTCTTAAAAAAGGTTTTAAATAAACAAAAAACAAGTTTGCAATGCATCATTGTAAAATAAACAAACAAGTTACTTTTACAAGCTTACAGGATCATAGGAAAGTACTAAGCTTGTTATCCTTGCAGACTATTTTAAGCCTAGTTACCCTTTTGATGATCGAGTTAATCCATCTCATTTGGTGTTAGACCAGCGTTAACCATCCCAAGGTCGATAATTATATATCACCCCTAGTAAGACTAACTGGGATCATACCAAAGATAATCGGTATACCTCCTGCTAAACCTATTTCGACCTTAAATTCATGAATTTTCTTATGATCTCTCTACTTTTACATTACCCCATATTCTGTTGCTCTGACTTACCATGGTCCTTCCTCCATCTGTAAGAATAAGTATCAGCTTTATTGCCAAAATATAATATTACTGTTTAGTAGAGCTTTTCTCTTTTCTTTCCCTTCAGAGCCTGCGATCACTACTAACAATCCTAACCCCAATACCACAGGAATTCTGCCACAAGGCCCAACTCCTGAAAATTTTCACTGAGAACTTTGTCATTGTGCAATGTAAGCAAGTTAAACATGAAGAGCCTTGCTGTGTATTAACTTTAACTAGTCAAAAATGTGCCCACCCTGTGCTGGAAAGTAGCTGTGATATTTCTCCCAGAGGAGCAGTCCTTGCACTCTAAGGACCACTTACTAAATTGACCACTGTCCTTTCTCTTGACTAACAGATTACACTGTCTATGCCAGTTACTTAGTCTCTCTAGCTTCCTGATTTCTGTATTCAATAAAAACCTATTCCACTTTGCACCTCCTTTTAAATTGCATTGTACTGGCTATAAACTGATTGCTCTCTGTAATAACTGACCTCAGGGTGGGAAGCCATCTTACACTGTATATGCCATTTACTTAGTCTCCCTTGCTTCCTGTTATCAGAATTCAGAAAATGAAAGAAAACTTGTTCTACCTTGTTCCTCTTATTAATTGCTTTGCACTGGCTATAATCTGATTGCTATCTGTAATAACTGAACCAAGGTTATAAAACAACATGCAACCTATCCAAATTTAACCCTGAAATATTAATTACTACCCTATCATCTATTAAATAGAACATCTTAAAATTCCTCCCATTTGAAGATGATGTAAATGAATTCAGTACAACTTTCCTAAACATCCTAAATAGCCTTGTAGCTCCTTGAAGGAAGAGACTAAAAACAAATGATCCAATTCAACTATCCAAAAAGAAAAGAATGCTAATAAATGACAAAAAAAGTATGGAAAGAATGGCAAAAATATAAACCACCACGTTATCTCAAAAACATCAGAATGCTCTGCAACCATAATAAAAAGCAAATAAAAGAAGACAAAAAATATACAGTGGATATAAAAAGTTTACACACCCCTGTTAAAATGCCAGGTTTTTGTGATAAAAAAGAGACCACAATAAATCATTTCAAAACTCTTCCCACCTTTAATGTGACCTATAACCTGTACAATTTTATATCCACAACTTCCAGAATAATAGCAAACACAGCCCTAAAAATTCTAGTCAGCCATTAAAGAAATCTGACATCCTGGCCAAAAATTCAACCCTAACCTCTCTCACAATAACTCACCACTCAAAGCTGCAATAGAATACAGCTCTTATTTCACAGATAGCATAGCATTCCGAACCAAGGATTCCACAACATACAATCCCAACCCTCCCCAACACCACATTTCACCACATTCAATTTTACTTTCAAACCTGTGCACATATCCTTTATAAAATTACTCAAACCATGCTCTACTTTAACTGATGACTTTCATAGGTTCATAGGTTCATACTAGGCTATCTGCCCTAGGGCATTTATAAGCCTAGCCAGAGTGTGTTTGGCTTTCGCCATCCATTTTAAATTAATTTTGCTATGCCCTTTTTCGAGGTTAGTATACTGTGCCTCTGTCTAACAGTGACACAGAAGTGATACACGGGGTAAACCTATGATCTCCTATCCACTCATCAAGATTCCTCTTGAAGAGAGTCAATGAGGGACTCTGCCTAACCTGGACTGGGATTTTATTCCAGAGTGAAGGGAGCCTCTGGGTTATGAATCTGTCCCTCCAGCATGTCCTATTTACTTCAGTGCTGAGGTTCAAGTCTCTCGTGCGCGTGCCTCGATGGGATTTGGATTTTCTGAGGTGCAGCATGTCCATTAATTCCGGGTTGGACATGGCTTTATAAGTCAGGCACAGATCGCCTCTGAGCAGGTGGTATGCCACTGAGTAGAGCTGGAGTTTCTTTAACCGGGCAGCATATGGCATCTGTTTGAGCCCTTTGATCCTCTTGGTGAGGTACTTTTGGGGTCTTTCCAGTTGCTGCAGGTGTCTGGTAAGGTACATCCCAAAAGTGGCACCGTACTCAATTATGGGCCTGATGAGGGATGAGTAAAGAGGCATGATGACCTCCTCTGATCTAGATGTGAATCCCTTCATGATTAGGTGGGCTATATAAAATGTTTTCTAACCACTTTGGCCATGTGGTTGTCAAATGAGAGATTGCTATCAACTTGGGTCCCCAGGTCCCTAATTACTTCTTCTGTACTTAATGGATTACCATCTATGTGGTAATTTGTGGGCACTTTGTTTTTGCCAAAGGGGGTGACTATACACTTTTTGGTGTTTAGCTTGAGTTCATGGCTCTGGCACCAGTTGTCTGTTTCTATGAGGCCCTTTTGGAGGATGCTTGTGTCAGCTGGAGAGTCGATTATGGTGCCCAGTGTGCAGTCATCTGCGAACTTGGTCAGCCACAGTCCTTCCGTGTTGGCCTGTATCTCCGAGAAATATATACCGAACAAGAGAGGTCCCAGGACTGAGCCTTGTGGGATGCCACTTGTAACTGGTTTGGAGTCTGACATGGCTCCAGCAATTCTAACCATGTGGGTTCTGTCCTTGAGCCAGTTTGCAACCCATCTAGTGACATAGGGGCTTATATTTAAGCTGGTGAGCTTATCTCTAATGCCCGAGTGGGGTATTGTATCGAAGGCTTTTGTGAGGTCCAGGTAGGCTGTGTGGACCACCTCCCCTCATCAATGGCCTTGGTGACTGTTTCAAAGAAATCAACCAGGTTTAAGAGGCAGGATCTGCCCTTAACAAAGCCGAACTGGGTAGGATCCAGTGTCTGTAGGTCCCCAATATCTTTATTTATGATGTCCATGATGATCCTTTCCATAGCTTTGCAGACCAAGCTAGTCAGGCTTATGGGGCGATAGTTTCCAGGATCCGTTGAGGCACCACCTTTGTGGAGAGGGACCACTGTTGCTGTATGCCACTCTTTGGGTACATATCCTGTAGTAAGGCTGAGATTGAACAGTAGTTTTATGTTTGGGGTTAGCTCTTCTTGGAGTTCATGTAGGATGCAGCTCGGGACACCGTCTGGTCCCATTGATGCTGTGTTTTTTGCTTTGGAGAGGGCGGCTCTTAAGAGAGCATCTGAGATGTCAGGGGGGCAGCACTCTGCTGGGATAGATATTTGCCCTTTTGGTGTGTGTGGGGGGGGAGTTTGCTCTGAACCTGTCAGCTAGCATGTTGGCAATGTCTGTGGGTTCAGTGTATTTTTTGTCATTTTGGACTAATTCTGAGCATATCTGGGAATTCCCACCCAGGTTACTAACATAACTAAAGAAAGCCTTGTGATTATCCTTAGTGTCCTGTGCAATTTTTCTCTTGAAGCTGGCCTTAGACGATTTTATGAGTGCCCATAGTTTTTTGCTAATACTGATCAGTGATGCCTTCCCTTTTTGGGATTTTGCTCCATCATTTAGTAGCTTCCTCCTTCTATTGTATAGTTTGTTTATGGCTGGGGTTCACCAGACAGGATGTCTGCCTTTGGAGGATTGGGTCTTGGTTTTATTTGGGATTGCATGATCCATGCATTCCTGAAGGTGTTCATAGAATGCGTTTATAAAGGATTCTGCGGTCTGGGCCGTATTTTCCACAGGCCCGGGGGCTTTGAAGAATTCCCCCTCGGTTTTGAGGAGTGTGAAATTTGCTTTAGAGAAGTTTTTCACTGTGGATTTCTGGGCAGGGGGTGGGGTCGGGATGTGAATATCCAGTGAGATTAGTTTATGGTCTGATCTTACCAATGAGGGATACACTTCTGGTCTGGAGCATAAAGTCCCCATGTTGGTAACGATCAGTTCCAGTATGTTTTCCCCTAACAATTTCTTCCATAGCATTTGAGTTTACAAATTCTAGGAACCTTTGGGCTAGGGTGTTGGAGCTAGAGTAATGCTCCCAGTCTATGTTTGGGTAGTTGTAGTCGCCAAATATAATGGTGTTTGGAGATACCTTCATATTTTCCAGTGTTCTCAGGAAGGCCGAGTGGGGTTCCTGGGTTTGGGAGGGTGGTGTAGCAGGCTATAAACTGGAAAGCAGTTTTACCACTGTTAGTTGCACATGGATAGTCTCTGATGCTTCGTGCTGTGCCACCAACCTGGAGGTGTGGATATCTTTGACGAATATTGATTCACTCCCCCTCCTTTTGTGGTTCGGTCCAAGTTTTGGGGCCGAAAAGCATGGTATGAGGTATAACCTGGAAGTGCTGGCGTGCTCTCGGGAGCCTTGAACCAGGTTTCTGTTACTGCACAGATATCGATGTTCTCCATGCTAAGGAGAGTTTCGAGTGCATGCATCTTGAGGTTTAGACTTCTGCCGTTGAGTAGCATTACTCTTAGTTTCTTATCCTTTGTGATACCTATGGAGGTGGGTTTGTCTTTTGAGCCTTGCCTAAAAAAGGCACTATGGGGGTAGCAAGAGCCTTTGCCAATATCTGAAAGCCCAGGGGTGACAGGTGCAAGCCATCCCTAGTGAAGCATCGTGGCTTGTCGAGTATGTCATCCCAGGCTGACAGGCATTGGATCCCCTTTGAATGACACCAATACTTAAGCCAATTGTTGAAAATGATCATCTTGTCTTCATATTGTGGCATCATTCTTGGTGAGGGTAAGATGCTACTCAAGGTCAGGGTCATACCGGCCTGGGCTACATGCTCAGAGAGCTCCTCTATGTCTCTTTTCATGTAGTCCAGGGAGGTACGTCTCAGGTCATTCACACCAGCATGGACAATGATATAGAGTCATATTTGTACTTGCCTTGGAGTGACCTGAGTGCTTGTGTTATGTGGCGGATTCTAGCGCCTGACAGGCAGCTCACCGTGACCTTCTCCTTATTCAGTCTGGTGAGCGGGACGTCAGTGTGCCTGACGATAGAGTCACCTATTACAAGTGTATCAGGTGTGTTGTTTAGCCTTAAGGGCTGTGACTGTTCGGCACACTGGCTTTGTGAGCTATGTGTTGCACGTGTTTTGTTTTGGGGTAGCGGTTGCTTGGGTGTCTGCTTTGGAGGTCTCTGCTGCTTAGGCAGATTTTATTTAGAGCCTCTGAGTATGTTTTTGTGTGTTTATGTGTTTGGTTTGCTGCCGTGGTAGGTCTATGTGAGACTGGAATTGTAGTGAGTGTGGTTTCCTTCTCCTCCTGACTGGTTATGCCAGTACTGAGTTGTGAGAGCTTAGCCTCCAGTTTGGCTATATGGTTGCATCTCTCACATGTGTTGGAATTTGTTGGGAGGAGGAGAGGGTTGTCTGTGTACATGAGGCAGTTGTAACATTGCCTCAAGATTCCCAGATCTTTCCAAGCAAATACGTCACAATAGCAGCAGATAGCTCTGCCTAGCCTGTCTTTATCCTTATAAATAGGTAAATCCAGGAATCCGATATTCCCTCTCTCTGGAAAACATCAGACATTATCCTTCTACACAAAGGAGGAAATTCAACAGACATTACAAACTTTAGACCTATAGCAATCTTATCCCCACTCTCCAAAATATTTGAGGAATGTATTGAAAAACAACTGATAAACTATCTCCTGTAGAACAAACTCCTATCATCTACACAATACAGCTTCCATTCCTCTCACATACTACCACTGCACTTCTAACCTTTATAAATACTGTCAATAAACCCTGAGATACAGTAGAGAGTCGATTATCCAAAACATCAATTATCCAAATGCAGCCTTCCAAAGTTTGAGTAGGAAAAAGTCTGAATATGTAAACATTATATGTATTCGCTTGTACATGTTTTTTGAGCTTGCAGCCTGATCGTGTGTGAAAAATCTTCTTTGTTGTCTGCTGGAATCACTGAATGGTTGAAAAGTGTAACCCCTGCATGCAGAAAAAAACAAGATTTTAGTTTTTTTTTATCCAGTTCAGTATGTCTGATTATCTTAACAGTTTGATTATCAGAACTACCCTAAGTCCCAATTAGTTTGGATAACAGACTCTACTGTAATAGCAAACTAGTCTCCTCATCTCTAGACTTGTCTAAAGCCATCGACACAGTTTGTAACAGCAACCTTCTACTTCAAATGTCCTCACTAAGTCTATCACAGCCCACTCTTCTATGGTTCAAAAGCTTCCTGTCCAATAGGTATTAGTTAATAAAATGGCATCCCACCCTCTGTCCATACCTCCCAGTCACCACTGGTGTACCACAATGTTCTATCCTTAAACCCCTCCTCTTCAACATTCTCACTAATGTTCACACATCCATAAATCAGGTCTCCCTAATAAAATACAGAGATAACTCCACACTCATATGAACACTGTACAACCTGGTACATCTCCAGAAAATTACTCCGGAAGCTTTAACATCCACTGAAACATGGCTTTGTAATTCACAACTCATGCTCAAGCCAAGCCCCACTCTCATGAAAAAACAAAATTTAAAATCCTCTCTCTTATTAATACAGCCACTGAAATCACTTCTCATAGCAACTTAACAGGGATGATAGTGGATCACTCATACAGTTCACCTTGATATATATATATATATATATATATATATATATATATATATATATATATATATATAAATATCACTGTATTAAAAAGTCCCACCAAAAACAAGGGATGCTTTACAGAGCCAAAACTTTCTCAACAACACAGCCAAAACTACACTTGTCACTACTTACATTCTCCCCCTCATTACTTTATGGTACTCACATACTTACTAACATCCAGGCATCAGAAAAATCAAAACTTGGAAGAATACTATAATAAAATTGCTAAATTTGCAGCAAATACCCCTTTCAGAACTCACCACTGTACAGCACTAAAAGCCTAAATCGGTTAGAACTACCCCATCAACTAACATATAGACAGCTTTCTTATCACCATTAAATTATCCAGCCTCCGTCTGCTTGTCTAGCACTAAATACCATTCTACATAAATGTTTCAAATCAGTCATTACAATCCGATGACCAAAAGCTCCTCTCTGTCCACAAAATTATCAAATCTGCTGTACTCATACCGTGTGGTTAAGGCCTGGACTACCTTTATCTGTATCCATCAGGTCACTACCCTCCTTCCAGTCCTTTAAAAACATTCTGAAAGATTTCTAGCCAAATATGTCTCTGTTATTGCTCAATCCCTAAATATGAGCATGCACTTACTCAAACCTTACACCTCCTTAACTCTACCTTCTTCACTTACATCCTTATTAGAATCAATTTACCTCCCCAGATTATTTTTCTAAATATGCCACAACCCTATTTTTTCTCTCACTTCATATTGCAATTCATGTTTGTATTATACTAACTTGCCCTTAATTTCTCTATAAACTGATGAACATTTCTCTGAATATTAATATACAAGTTACATTGATTCTTAACCAATGTTTTCACATTGTGTAATTTGTTATAATTATTTAAATTGTAAATGTTTTTGCATTATTTTGAAGAATGTAAAATTATTGTTCTTAAAATGTTTTTGTAATAGTTTGGAGCTTTTCTCCCCAGGGCCTCTGCTGATAATGGGCACCTACCTAGTAGAACTTTACCAGCAATCAAATGTTAGTAAATAAATGTAAAGGGATGGGTCCCTATCAGTTAATCGAGTTGCCAGAAACTCAAACTCCATATGGTCGAGACCATATAATTGAGTTTTTGAAAACTTGAAGCTTTTGAATGGAGATCACAGTACAGAGAGGATCGGGAAATTTATCCTTTTCCTCATTGTAGTGCAATCTTGAAGTTGGCATATATCATGCACAGGGGGGTTTTACCCCCCTGCAAAAACATAAAAAAGGTAGATTTTTGTGTGTTTTGTTTTTTTTTATGTTCGAGTTTTCGGCGACTTGATCATGTTTTGGTATATTTTTTTTTTTTTTAGTTTCTGAAATGTTGATCATCTGATATAGACTCAAAGGGACACACGCATGGGATAAAGCATTTAAGAGCTGCTTCTGTCAATTAATAATACAGGGGCAGTCCTGGGGTAAATTTTCTAATACCTGTCTGCAGATCCAAGTTACATTTGAACATGGGACATGGATGCGCTTTTTAACAGTGTACAGTTGTAACAATAATGGCTTTGCACTCATGTAATTGAAACAATAACAACATGGCTGGAAAATCATGCATGGCCACATCCTTCTCATTGGTGAACTGAATTATAACCAGAGTTTTTTTCTTAAATAAAAACAACAAGTACAGCTGTGAAAAAAAAAACTAAACTATAAAACCGCAGTGCCAAAGGATCAAAATTTAAAAGAATTATTGCACAGGTGGATATTCTACAGGGGAAAAGGCATAGCAACAAATTATTAAATGTGACTGAAAAGTTTTTTTTTATTTTTACAAGGCTGCTGCTAGCTGGCCAGAAAAACTATTCACTCTGTGGAGCACTCAATAACTCACTCAGTCTTCAGAGTTTCCATTTGTCTACTTACTTGATCAATATTTTTTAAACTGGTATGTTCACTCTAGGACAGCAGAAACAGTGACATCAAGCATCTAACCACATCATGTAATTACTGCCCAATTCAACAAGCTACTAACAGATTATTTCAGGCATGTGCTTAGTTTGTTGGCAGAAAGTAACTACCTTTTTTCTATTTAATATTTAAAGTAATACCCACTTTAATCCACACAATTAAATTGTGTTCATAGTTTGTACATAAATAGTTATTGATCTGGTCCACTACATAAGAAACAGAACTTTTACTGCAATTCTGTTAATACAGTCATAAATTAAGCACTGTTCTGCCTTAATATAATAATAGAATACTTTTGCATTTAAAGGCAACCACAATTTTTAAGTGGAATTTTCTAATGCATGTTGTATTATTCCATCCTTAAATGAAGGAAGACTGGCATGTTCCAAAGGTTAGGTGCAGTTGTGCAAAAATTCCTGCCCATCAAAAAGATGCATTGCAAGGTTTTGTGTTGGCATTCTTTGGTTTGGGTTTTTAGCCTTAATTCTGATTATTTATTTTTTAAATCTTTTTATTGTATTATCTTATAGACAAACAATACAAACCACAGAATAAAATTGTACAAACAACAACAAAAACTATATACAACTATACATTGCCCAAAACAATAACAATAAATACAACAGATAATGAATTAAGGAGATATATTAAAAAATTTGAAAAACGTTTCAGGTTAATAGACAATCAAAGAATACATTCCAAAAATTTTCAGAACAGAACTTGTGATTACCTTTATAAAAGAGATATTTTTGTGCCTTAATATGCCTAATTACCAATTCCTTTAGACCTTCCCATGTTAGTGCGGCTTGGCACTTCCAATGCAAAGAGATATAATATTTGATAAATATGACAATTGAAATCACCACCTTGAGCTGAGCTTTAGGAATATTATCAGGAGGGATATGTAATAAAGCAAATTGCCAAGAAAGTGCAGATTTTTCGTATCCCATTTTCTCCAGAATCACTTTAAGGTCACACCATAGTTTGTACACACATTTGCAACTCCAGAAAATGTGATATATATCGGCTACTTGATCCTTACAGAATGGACACAGAGACGACGAGTTGGGATGAATTTTATTAATAATTGCATGTGTTAAATACGCATTGTTGGTGATCATGAGTTGCATATAAAATACTTTTTTTAAAAGGGATAAATTTAATACTAGATTTGAAAGCCTCTTTCATTTGTGTGGGAGTTATATTCGGGTCCTTATCCGACCAGAATTTAGAAAATACTGGCAAATTGTTAGATCTAATAGAGATTAAGAACTTGTAGACATTAGAAGTCATTTTCTTTTTAAGCAGAAGAAGTTTCCAAATAACCTTGGCAATTTCGATATTTTCTCTAGATAGGTCTGGATGATCATAATATGGATTCAATAACTCAGAGATCTGTCTAGTTATTAAAGTATATTTATTGGATAGATTAAATGATTGCCTGATCTCAGATAACTTCAGATGTTTGACTAAAAAGAAGTCTGCCATGCACTTATCCTTAATAAGGGGGAAATTGTCCAGATTTATCATGTTACCACTTACAGTTAAATTGGGATTTAGATGTAATGGTTGGAGGGAAATGAACACCTGCAAAAGTTTTAGAGAAGACAATAGTTTATGAAATCTGATAACATTATATTTGAGGCCATAGATAATTTTATATTTGTCTAGACTAACTATGCTCAAGAAAGGTAAGGCGGATGGATTAAAGTTAAAGGATCTAATATAATTGAAGTAAAGTAAAACCCAGTTAGGGTGCCAAGCATCCGAGGAATTAATATAATTTGCTATCTTAATAATTCTACTACTTTGTATAATATCATAGTAAAGTTTGAAGTCAGGAAGAGAAATACCACCCAAATCCTTCGGGTAAGTAAGTTTAGAGTACGAAATTCTCACCGATTTTGGAGACCAAATAAACTTAGAGAAGGTTGAGTGTAATTTATTGAAAAAGTATAAAGGGATAATCGAATTAGTCGAGTTAAAAATATACAAGAACCTGGGAAGGATATTCATTTTTATAATAGTTATTCAAGCCAGAAAGGGAAGCTTAAGTTGAGTCCATCTCTTTAAATCCCATTGCACCTCCTTCCAAAGAGAAGAAATATTCTCCTGATACGAAATAGATTGATCAGTTGAGAAAGTTACCCCCAGGTAATGAAGATTTGAATTAACAGGAATAACATCAGAAGAAAAATTTAGGGGGTATGGTGATGTGATATTGACCGGAAAAATTTGAGATTTGTTTTTGTTAACCTTGTAATTGGCAAATTTAGAGAAGATATTAATGGATTTCATGATTTTCTCCAAGTCTGAATTTGGTAAAGAGAGGTAAATATTTAGATCATCCGCAAATGCCGAGAGGGGGATACTAGTTCTAAATAGCTTGGGGATGATCTGATGAGTTTTTTGTTTAATAAGAAGGAAGAGAGGCTCTATATATAGATTAAATAATAAAGGAGAGAGAGGGCAACCTTGTCTCGTACCATTAATTATGCTAATCCTCTCAGATATAACATTATTAATATTGTAGTGTTGTATAGGCTTTGTGGTAAATGGTCTCAATAAATTTTGTGAACGAGGTAGGAATGTTAAATAGTGGTAGAATAGAGAGTAAAAATTTCATACTCATTCTATCAAAGGCCTTAGAAGCATCTATTGCTAGAGTGTACAGGGGGTACCTAGCTAAAGACGAGAAAGTTATCATAGCTTCTAAAGCTAGAGTATGATCCGAGGTCTGTCTATTTCTAATGAAGCCGGATTGTTCTTTAGAGACTATACTAGGTAGCAGTAATAAGTCTATTGGCAAATATTTGGGCCAAGATCTTTAAGTCTACATTAATAATGGAGATGGGTCTAAAATTTTCCGGTTTGGTAGAGTCTGTTTTACCTTTAGGGATAAGAATAGTCTTAGATGCATTGAAATGAGGATCACTTATACCCTGGTGGAGAATATGATTATAGATCAAATATAAAGCCTGTGAGATCTTGTTGGGATATAATTTGTAGAATTCTGCTGTGAACCCATCAGGACCCAGGGCCTTATTCAATTTTAGGTTATTGATCACGTCCAGGACTTCCTGAGGAGTAATTTCTTTATCTAACAAGTGAAATTGATCCATATTTAGTTTTGGGAAAGATAATTCTTTAAGGGTATCATAAAGCACGAAGAAATCGATAGGGTCATTAGGTGAGCTATAGAGCTCAGTGTAAATTTTTTGAAAAATTTTTATAATATCCTGTGTATCATGGTATAGTTTGTCTTGATAAGAAATTTGAGAGAAAATATGTGATGGCTTATTCTGATTAATTAGTCTGGCTAAGAACCTAGACGGGCAATGAGCCCAATCGGAATACTTGGCCAGCATTTTGGTTTCATTAACTGATAAATTATCTGCCTGTAGAGATAAATAATCTTTCTGTAATTTAACTAACTGCGATTCTATTTCGCTATCATATTTGATCTGTAGTTTGTTTTCCCATTCTGATATTTTCTTACTCATTTCCGACTCCCTTTTAAGATATAGTTTCTTGAAGTAAGAGGCTTTATTTATCAGAATGCCCCTAATTACCGCCTTTGTGGAGGCCCATAGTATATCTATAGGAATATCCTGCTCTTCTGATGCTTGTATAAATTGGTTTATGTTATCTTCTATAATCAAAGCTATTCCTTCTTTTTGAAAAAGATTAGGATTAAGTCTCCACCACAATGGACTATTTCTACTGCTACTTCTCTGATTGTAATCTAGGGAGAGGGATAACTTCGAGTGGTCAGATAAATTTCTGTTATCAATATGTAGTTCTATTTGGTAGTTAGCCAGAGCCGAAGAAAGAAATCAATTCTGGACCAACTCTTATGACAGTTGGAGAAAAAAGTGAAGTTAACTCTATTAGCGGGGTTTCTGTGTGATATAAATGGGTCAAGCAAATTGAAATATTCCTTGAGCTCAGCTAATACTGACACGGCTAGTTTATTATAATTTGTATTACCATTCGACCTATCTGTAGTGGGGTTCTGAACGGAGTTCCAATCTCCACCTATAATAAAATAGTGGTTGGGGAAGGAGGGAAGAATGTTATAAATAATCATATAGAAATTTTGTTGGTTAGCACAAGGAGAGTAGATATTCAAGAATACAATGGGCTTATCAATGTGGGGTAGCTTGGTAGTAAATAAACACCATCTGCCGTCTTTATCAGATTCACATTTAATAATATCAAAAGGGAATTTTTTCTTTATTATTATGGCAACCCCTGCACTATTCGACTTAATTCCGGAGTCAATGATCTTTCTCACCCACGGCCTCCTTTTTTCGTGCTCCCATTGGCAGCTGAGCAAATGTGTTTCCTGAACTAAAATTATATCAGCTTTTGATTTAAAGCACATGTGCATGAAGAGTCTCCTCTTTTTGATCAGCTGTAATCCCTTAATATTCCAAGAATCACATATAATCATACAGCTACCTATTCAGTGGGGAATAATATGTGTGGTATGGAAGAGTAAAAAGGAAGAAAAAGACATGGGAAATATATCGCATAACCTGAAACTTATCAACTTTAATTAGTAGAATATGGGCAAAAAACGCTAATCAAAAAGACCCTTCCTGCCTAACAACCGAGCATAAACCCCTCTCCAAAGGCCCGGAAGGGAAAGGGATTTTTGGGAACTTTGATTTAAAAAACCCAACATAAGGGTAATTCAAAGAACCCCCCTCATCTGAGGGATGTATGGACCCCCAAAAGATCCCCTAATCACCCTTAGGTCTAGACCTCTTATCCTCCCCATCAGGGTTAGGATTTCGAACCCAGCTCAGCATTTAAGAATTTGAACTGTGAAACAAATAGTGCATAAGCCATTCAAAAATAACAATTGCATAATTAAAAATGACACATGCTAGTAAGACAAAATACTATTTCTCAAAAAGGCAATGAAAACAGTCAGCTATAAGAGAAAAATGAGATTAGAACTATGGCCTAATCCAAATGTCAAAGACTGCAAAAGGACAATAAAATATTTATACGAAACAGCAACCTCATATAGTGTCATGACACGAGACATACCTTAAACCTATAATCCCAAAAAATTTCCCATTAGTATAAAAAGGGACCATATATGTACTGAGTGACTGATCTTGGGTCAGTTCGAGGTTAATCTAAAAGTACAGTTTTGTACCTACCATAAATGTAGATGTTCGAAGATCCACATTGCTGCAGTCATAACCTGTGGGTAGTCCGCTGTCCTCGGTCGGCCCGAATACCAATTAGGCTGGCGTCGGTCATGGGCGCTCAGATCTGACGTCAGTGCGTCATGGTATTAAAGCGCATGACCGACGTCATATCCTCAGTCTTTTCTTGCCCCAGATGTCAGAAGGCCCTAAAAAGAAAGGCCACAGCCCAAAATAGAAAAACCTCCAAAACCCATGTACAAACAACATCTACAACCCAAACCATACAACCACTCCAAACTACAGAGGGGAAGGAGGGAGGGTAAATTGGACTGCAGCAATGTGGATCTTCAAACATCTACATTTATGGTAGGTACAAAACTGTACTATGTTCTTCATCTCACATTGCTGCAGTCATAACCTGTGGGTAGAATCCCAAAGCAAAGGTAAAGGGAGGTTGGCAAAATCATAAAGCATTGGGAGCTGCTAATATGCCCTGTAAGACTGCAGTGGCAAATCCAGTCCTAGATTTGGAATAAAGAGGGAGATGGTAATGTTTACAAAAAGTGTGCACTGAACTCCAAGTAGCTGCTTCCAAAATATCTTTAGTAGCTACACCCCTTAAAAAAGCAGTAGAAGTGGCAGTAGCCCTAGTGGAATGAGGTCTGATCCCAGCCGGAATCTCCTTACCATGATGAGAATAACAAAAGGCAATACAATGGCCAATCCACTTAGAAATAGTTTGTTTTCAAACAGGTTTCCCCTGAGAGCCCAAAGCAAAAGAGACAAATAACTGTTGAGACTGTCTGAACCTTTTAGTCCTGCTCAAATAATAACGCAACTGCCTGTGAATATCCAAAGTGTGCAAAATTTTCTCCCCTTTATTTTGGGGATCAGCATAAAAAGTAGGCAAATGAATAGATTGGTTCAAGGCCACATTTGAAACCACTTTAGGCATAAAAGTAGGGTTAGTACGCAGAGACACCCTATCCTTATGAAAAATCAGGAAGGGTTCAACTGCCATTAGAGCCTGTAATTCAGATACCCTTCTAGCAGACATAATGGCCAACAAAAAGCAGTCTTCCAAGACAAAACTTTAACTCAGACGTAGCTGCAGGTTCAAAAGGAGGTAAAGTAAGTTTTTCCAACACAAAATTGAGATCCCAGGAAGGAGTAGGAGCTCTACGGGGTCTTATGTTCTTTGCCCTCTAAGGAATTGCTTAAACAAAGGATGAGAGAATAAAGGTGGGTCACAGTCATAGTGAGCAGAAATGGCTGCAGCATGAACTTTTACAGAGGAGAAGGACAAACCCTTGTCTAATAATTCTGTAAGATATTGAAGAGAAACACTCAAATCAGGCCTGGAAACATCAAAGCTCTTTGCTTTGCTCCAAATAAAAAATCTCCTCCATTTATCAGCATAAACTTTCCTTGTACTAGGCCTTCTGGCCTCCAAAATAACATTCAAAACTTGTTGAGGAAGCTGCAACCCTCCAGGTTCTAGAACAGAATATGCCATGCTATTAGATGCAGGGACTGAATCCTGACATTGAGGAAATGATCGCCCGCCTGAGACAAAAGGTGTGGAATTGAAGGCAAAGGCCAAGGAGGCTCCCCGCTAAACTCCTCAGCAGAGGGTACCAGTGCTGTCGAGGCCAATCTGGAGCTATTAGAATCATGGAGGGCTTGTCTTGTCTGACCTTCAAGAGCACCTTGGGAAGGAGAGGCAGAGGAGGAAAGGCATAGACGTGAAGATTGCTCCAACTGAATGATAGAGCATCCACTTTCCAAGCTGTTGGATGAAACATCTTCGTGCAAAACTTTGGCAACTGGAACTTTAGTGGAGAAGCTAACAGATCTATGTCTGGAGTCCCCCATATCACTGTCAACTGTCGAAATACATGAGGATCCAACTTCCACTCGTGGGGATCCACCATCTGTCTGCTCAAAACATCTGCTAAGGAGTTCTGTGCTCCTGGCAGAAACCTTGCCTGAAGAGTGAGGTGCAAACTGAGAGCAGTCTCCCACAAAATCATAGCTTGCCTGCAAAGAGGGTACGAATGGGTTCCCCTTGCTTGTTGATGTACCACATGACAGTTGTGTTGTCTGTTTGAATCAACACTTGTCGCCGGTGAAGTAAATCCCTGAAAGCCATCAATGCAAATTGGACTGCTAACATCTCCTTCAAGTTGATATGTAAATGTTGAAGTCTGGCAGGCCACGTGTCTTGAACCCATTTTCCATTGAGGTGTGCTCCCCAAGCCTTGTCCGAGGCATCTGTCGTTAAGATCTGACTCGCCTCTGGTCTGGTCACAGAGAGTCCCTTGTTTAGGTGACATTCCTGAGCCCACCACAAAAATTCCTTTTGAATGCAAGGTATTATTTGAATGACAGTGTCCAGATCGTGGCAGTGTTGTGTCCACACATTTTGAGATACCATTGTAGCTTCCTCATATGCAGTTTGGCATTGGGAAGCACCAGAATACAAGATGCCATGAACCCCAAGGCTTGAAGGACTGTCCTTGCAGTCAGCCTGGACCGTAGAGACAATTGTTGGAAGTAAAGTGTAAGGTTCCTTTGCTTGTCCAGGGTCAAAAAAGCCATCTGGGAAGCTGTATTCAGTCTCACACCCAGAAAGCACATTTCCTGAGAGGGTACTAGACTGGACTTTGTTTCGTTCACAGAATACCCTAGGCACCTTAACACTGCCATAACATACTGTAGATGGTGAAGAAGCTTGTTTTTGTCTTGAGCAAGAATCAGGCAATCGTCCAAATAAGGATAAATTTGTATTCCTCTTAACCTTAAGAAGGCCATCACTGGAGCCAGAACCTTTGTGAACACCCTGGGCGCAGTAGATAAGCCAAAGGGCAATGCAGAGAATTGATAATGTAAAGTCCCAGCCCAAAAACGCAGGAATCTCCTGCAATTGGGCCTGATAGGAACATGAAGATAAGCCTCTTTGAGATCCAGAGTTACCATCCAGTGATCTTTGCCCAACAGAGGCAGAAGTTGTTGCAACGTCAACATTTTGAATTTTGGAATGTCCAGGTATGTGTTGAGGATAGATAAATCCAAAATTGGCCTCCAAGTGTTCCCCTTTCTTTGGTACAAGAAACAGGCGAGAATAAAATCCTAGGCCCACTTCTGACAGAGGGACCTGCTGTATAGCCCCCATTTGAAGAAGTAAAGAAATCTGTTTGTGAGCCTCTACCCTTTGCTGAGGAGGAACGTCTGGCATGCCCTTGAAAGGGGGCAATGTGTGGAAATAAAACTTGTAGCCTCGGTCTATAATGTCCAACACCCATTTGTCCTGGGTGACTAAAAGCCAGTTTTGCTTGAAGAGTGCCAACTTTCCTCCCAAAGGGGCTGCCAGACAGGAGGGATCTGGCAGCTGAAGATGCAGGTCATTGGGCCTGTTTACGAAAGGACTGGCCCCTGCCCTCACCTGTAGATTGTGCAGGGGAACTCCACGTTCTAGGCCTGAAAGAACCCTGAGCTCTGCCCCTACCACGCCTAGACCTGCCCCTAGACTGTGAATCAGAAGGATAAGCCCATCCCTTAGTAGGCCAATTCCTGCTAAACTTAGGGGGCTGCACCTGCAAAAAATCTTTAACAGTCTGCATAGACTTAGCCTTGTCTTCCATTTTCTTTAAGACTCCACAGGAGAACCAAACAAAACTTCAGACTGTAAAGGAGCATCCAAAATTCTAGCTTTAACATGCTCTGACAAATTCTGATCCTTAAGCCAGGCGTGCCTGCGAATAACTGATCCAGTGGCAGCCACCCTGGAAGAAGCCTGTAAAGCATCGAAACCACACTGCAAAGAATGCTTACCCACCTGATCAGAGGCATGAACCAAATCCTGTAATTCCTTACACTCTATGCCCTCTGCCAAAGCATCTACCTTAGATTTTAACTGAGTAATGAGAAAATTCTGGTACTTCAACATATGAAACTGGCAATTCAGAGCCCTCATTGCTAGAGTGGAAGAGGTGTACACTTTCTTACCCCACCTATCCAAAGCTCTAAAATCTTTATCCATAGGAACTGGATTCTTTACAACAGAAGCCCTGACACCCTTGGGTCCCTGGCTAATAGTTTCTGGGTCAGCCCTTGGGCTCTTATACAAATATTTATGAGCCTCAGGTACTCTGTAATACCTATCTGGTTTAACTGGTGCAGGAGGCAAGGAGTCTGGATTAAGGGAAGCCTCCGAGAAAACATCCTGAACAACATCCAAAACAGGAGGTATAGCTAAGGGCCGATGTTGTGGTAAAAACAAAAATTCCCTAAGCCTCTTTCGAATCAGAAATCCTGACCTTCCCATTTAAAATGCTCCCTCATAGAATGCAGGGTTTCTGAAAAAGAAAAATCCTCTGGAGAAGCAGAAGGAGTGGAATCCTCTGCGTCTGAATCAGAATAAGGAGGAAAATCCTGAGTGTCTTCAGCCGAAGACTCATCTGAAGCCTGTTCCAAACTTTCCACCTCTGGCTCCACCCTAGGCCTCTTATCTGGAGGGGGCATAGAACCCCTGATTAAGGAAATTAAATCTTCTGCCATTTTAAGCATGTGTTTTTTAGGCACAGAACCTGAAGAACTAGGACTGACACCTGAGGAAGACAAACCAGGCCTGCCCTTAGAAGGTACCTTAGAGACAGAAGGAGAAGGCCTAACCACCTTAGGCAAAGAAGGGAGTACAGCAAACTGAGAGGCCCCCTCAGCCTGACCTGACTCCTGAGAGGCCACATCCTGCAAAATTAACGTCTCCCCCTGAGACTCAGCTGAAACCTCGGCTGGATCTACAGATTCCACCGTAGTTTCTAAAGAACCGGCGTCCGGAACGGACGACTCATCCTGTTTGGACCTTAACGATTTTTCCTTGCGCTTCTTAGGTAGCGGAGGATCCGACGGCATATTGTAATTACACCGCTTACCGAAGACAAGCCTAGCGCAATCTAACCTATGTTTAATGGTGCGCTTATTAAACCTAGCACAAAAGCGACACCCGACTACGTCATGCTCAGGCCCCAAACAAGGAATACAGAGAGAGTGGTAATCCCTATGCGGTATCTGTTTCCCACAAGAAATACAATTATTCACTTTTTCTGACATCCGGAATTAACTGAGGCAAGAAAAAACAAAAATATTCTAGCGGGTACTTAGCCCAACTTGGTTTCGGTCTGAAACTCAGAATACGAAAATTTCAGAACGCCGAACGGCACTTGCAAACGCTGCTTCTGCTTCGGACCATGCCGCAAAAAAGACTGAGGATATGACGTCGGTCATGCGCTTTAATACCATGACGCACTGACGTCAGATCTGAGTGCCCATGACCGACGCCAGCCTAATACTTTGGTATTCGGGCCGACCGAGGACAGCGGACTACCCACAGGTTATGACTGCAGCAATGTGAGATGAAGAACATCAGAATATTCAGTGCTGAAAAAACAACAATGATGATAATGATTTATAGCTGGATAAAATGCTCCACCAAAAAGACCCCCATAAATGGACCAAGCATCACGTGACACTTAGCTATAAGGTACATAGTGAAAAAAAATAAATGAGTGAGCATTCCTATAGAACATTAAATACTTTGGTATTCGGGCCGACCCACACAGCATGGCTTCAGACCTAATCACAGCACTATGACTGCCCTCCTCTCCTTCCTTGAAACAGTAAATAGAGCTCGTGACTCTGGCCTGTACGTTTCTACCTTACTTCTCGACCTTTCCAAAGCCTTTGACACCATCTCACACAGCCTGCTCTTAACTAAACTCTCAGAACTTAACATTTCTTCCTCCTCCCTACACTGGTTTTCTAGTTACCTATCCAACCGAACTCAAGCAGTAAAATGGAAAAAAGCTACCTCCTCATTCCTTAGTACCCCCACAGGTGTTCCACAAAGCTCCATTCTAGGTCCCATTCTCTTCAACATATTTATAAATGACTTCCACAAATCACTCCCATTCTCTAACATCATCCAATATGCAGATTCAACTATCATCTGCTCATCCACCTCTATCACCACACTTCAAAAACTAACTCAAGATGCTTTCTCTACAACAGAGCAATGGATGTTAAATAATCACCTAGCTCTCAATGCCTCCAAGACCAAGCTTATGATATTTTCTCCTTCTAAAACTACTTCTCTCAATATGAATACATTTTCTATCAGTAGCCAAAATAACTCACACCTAGAAATGGTTTCAGAGACCAAACTACTTTGGGTACAAATTGACAACCAACTTAAATTTACCTCTCACTTACAAAAAATATCAAAAACCCATCAGAAACTTGGCATGCTTTATAGACAAAATGCCTACCTTACCTCTGCTACTAAAATAACTCTGAACTTCCTTCCTTATCCCTCCCTTCTCTATGGCGCCCACTCCTAACTAATCTTCAGTCCTCTCTCAAAAACAACTTTCCTCTTGCTACAACAAAATTGCAAAATTGCCACCAGCCACAAGTCTTCCACCCACCACTGTCTTTCCTCCAGAAACTAAAATGGCTAGAACTTCCCAATCAGTTAACTTATACTCAACTAACTCTAGCCCATAAGCTTATTCTCAACCCCTCCCTCTGTCCTTCCCTCTCTACTGCCTTTAATATGCACCTACCCAATAGAGTATTAAGATCAAACAATCAAAACCTACTCAAAGTCCATAAACCTATACATCCCCCAGGCAAAAACCTTCTATCCTTCAACCTAGCTCGCCTCTGGAACTCCCTTCCTCCACTCATCCGCACCACCTCCAGTCACTCTGCTTTCAAAAATCTCTTTATACACATCTAGCTTCCCAGTGGGAATGCTCATGCTCCCACCCTACATAACCTACTCTACTCCTTCTCACCCCTCCTTGCTCTGCTCACATCTTTAATATAACCTGAAAGTTCTATAGAATTTATTAAACAAGTCCTTATGTTTCTTCCTCCCCCACTATATTATGTCTTTGTATCTCCTCTTCCTTTTACTAACTATGTTTTCCTAACTTTTCTGTATAAATGGAAATTTTTGCTGTGCTGAATAGTTAATATGTTTTTCTGTACAATGTATTTAACTGTATACCTGCTATACTATTTGATATTGTCTTCTTTTTACTATATGTTGTACCTATTATGTAACTTGGAATGTATTTTGGAGCTTTTCTCCCCAGGACTCCATTGAAAACGGGTTCATCTGGCCCAATGGACTATCCTGGTAAACCAACTGCAATAAATAAATAAATAAATAAATATAACAAGGCTGAGACCTTATCCAACCCAATCCCCCACTAGTATCTGTATAACTATTCCCAGCACGCTAATAAATGTGAAAATATAGGAAAGCACTAACATTAGCATCCAAATAAATAGGCACACTGCAAACCCCAAACTTAATGACGGCCTCCTCACCGAGTTTTCGGCATTACAGTTACTGCAAAAAATTTTAACCATAACTATTAGATGCATGATCAAGGTTGGAATACAACAATATTATTAGAAGGTAATTCTACTGAAATCTTATTATATTAGATGAGAATAAAGTCTGCAGAATGATATTCAAAACATTCCTATAACATAAACACTATAAGAAGACGCTTATGGCTTTAACTACTTAATAAAATGCATTTTCAATACCTTCTACAATGTATTTAAACTAGTATGAAACCCAGGGACAGATTATGCAATGAATCAATCAAGAAGAAAACCGGTCTCAATAATAGAATTTAAGAATTAGGAAACCTTTTCCAAACAAGATGTTAAATGTTCTGTCTTATTTGACCTATCAACCAGCAGTAACACCTGACAAAATACTACAGAAAATATTTCAAATTGTAGTGCAACCTTGTTTCATGCTTCACCTATTTAGCATATAAGTACGTAAAAAAAAAAAAAAAAAAAAAAAACACAGTTGCCTTTACAATTCTTCATCAAAAAAAATTAATTCTACAGTGTTTGCTCAGAGAGTAAAAATAAAAATGAGAACATCTGTCATGACATTTCAGAGACCTCAAGCATTACAAAACCTCTGAGTACTGATATGTAATCCTGTACACTGATATTACTCTAACATTTGGCAATGAACTAAAAACCTGATAGCTGTGACTCCATTATAAACTAATACATTATAAACTAATACATTGTCTGATAAATACAGATTAACAACGTATTAAAGAGATAAACATTTCTTAATGTAGTATACTACTAGAAAAACCTAACACTATACCATTTTAACATATCAGGAAAACTTCCCAAATCAATACCAATAAATATGAAAGTCCCACACAGCGACCAGGAAGAACGTGATCCATAACTTCCAAACCTTGCACAGACAAGTCCAGCAGTAATCCAAGCTCCCGACGTCCAATTGAAGCCATTAAATAAAAACAAAAAAGGGAAACAGCCTTAACAGTCTGCGTGCAGCTTGTTTTCGATGTAATTTAAAAGGGCAACCCCCACTCCATGTACAGAATACTGCTTGACTGATTTCTGAGCGGCATCGCCGCTTTAAGAAATGAAAAAAGAAAATAAACCTGCACAGCCAATCAGCGAAGGCGGGCGACATGAAGTGACATGCTTAGAGGTGACGATGAGCGCTAGCATGATGGGAAATGAAGTTCCCTGAGGACCATCCACCACGCTGAAGCAGGCCTTCATCCTGGGAGTACAAAAATACCTGTTCTTGTCGTCGGGAGCGTTAAAACATGGATCGGTGCACTACCATGCCTTGGAGACGCATCGGAAATCAACCAGAACGCAAAGGTAAGTTTAGGATAGCTTATACAAGATCAGGACAAGCATTAAAAACTTTAGAGAACACTTCTTTGGCTTCTTTACTGTTTTTTGCTTCGTATTTTGAATCTTGGAAATTAAATATTAATGTGTTTGGGTATTTCATCTGGAATCTGATGCTTTTTTTGATGAGAAACCCACAGTAAGGTGCTAATTTTCTTCTTTCCAGTTTGATAGGGGCTGGCAAATCTGGAGAGAAAGTAATTTTATTATCTTTCCAAGTAATAGAGTTCTTAGATCTGGCTGAAAGTAAGATTGAGGCAGCATGCTGGTAGTTTCAAATCTTCACATAAACATTCCTGGGAAACTTATTTAATGTGTTGTCTGCAACTTGTCTAAGGGCTCTGTGGGCTCTTTCTATTGATATTTGAGCAGTTAGAGCAGGATTCTCCAGTAAAAGGGAAAATATCTCAGTGATACATTCTGGCAGAGAACTGTGTGGGATGGATTCCGGTATTCCTCTTACGATGATGTTATTGCGTCTTGATCTTGCCTCATGATCTAATATTTTGTCCTGTAGATCCTGAATAATAGAGCAGTTGGAGTCAAAACTTTTTTGTAGTTGGTCAATTTTTAGTTCATTATTTGAGACCTTTAACTCAGTATCCGAAATTCTGGTTAACAATCTGTCCAGAGAGTCTCCGAAGGATTTAAATTGTATGGAGAAACTTTGAATAGCTTCTTGGATAGGCTGTAGAGCTATTTTTAACTCTTCCATGTTATTAGGGTCATTTTTATTTTTAGAAGAAGCAGAATTCACTGATGGTTTAGACATGTCTTGTGGATGCTGTTGCTGTTTGCCTGTCCTGGCCCTTTTAGTATTAACTTCTTTTTCAGGAGAAGAGATTGCAGAAAACTTCGCTTTTGTAGTTTGTAAGTCCATCAAATCAGATACATGAGACATACCAAGAGTATTTAGTTATTTTTCCCAAGTAATCCAAGTACTTAAAAGCTGAAATATTTGTTACAGGTGGAATTTGCAGCACTGAGACAAACTGCACACCAGAAGCACATGTATGAGAGACAGCAGGAGGCCTGAACTAATCCAAGGTAATCTTCTATTTTTATACAAACAGAAGAAGCAATCCAAGTAAAATACTAAGGTAGAATGTTAACCTCCATTCAAAGATACAATTTTTTTTCGGAATAAAGTTGTTTTCTTCACAAAATGTTGGATTAAAGATGCTGAGGTTATGCAGAGCTGAGTTCCTACCCTGTTTACAGGATGGCAGCCATCTTGAACTCCAATTCTGATTATTTTTCATAACAGCATCATGACTGCAAACCTAACTGTAATCACCTGTAACTTAAGGATAAGTGGATGTTGTGTACTACAATATTCAAGTACCTCAACAACTACCCGTGTAGTAGTAATTTCTGCTTCTCACAGACATTTACAGACACAAAATAAAGAATAAACAGATACACAAAGCATACAAAGATACACATGGAAGACTTGTTTTACGTAAATAAAAATGTGCACCAAAACCTTGTGAGCTACATTTCAGACTGAGTTACTCTCTCTATAAATAGCTATCTTCAATGTAAAAAGCAAAACATTTAAAGAATCTCATAAACATGTCTTGTATTAACAGTGTGGTATTATTAACAGTGCGATAAATGATTCAGAAGTTTCCTGCTGTTGTTTTAAAGGAAACTGAGCCTTTCACTCTATTTAGTAGCTTAAATAAAGTACCAGAAGAGATGCTTTCCTTTAAGAATACCTACTTGTGCATAAGCTGCACCATACAGCTGATGTAATGGCCAAAACTACAACTTCAAGTATAATTAATTAAAAGTTATACACTCACCACAAAGTACAGTTGTGTACACTTAAAATAAATGTAGATGTTCGAGTGTATTCACTGTTGCAGTCATTACATTTGGATCATCTGCTTGCAGGTAGCCCTCAGTCGGCCTGATTAACAAAGTCTTGGGTCCTGCGTCAGTTGCTGTCCCTTCTTCCATGACATCAGGTCGTCAGGGGTATAAAACATGCAGCCGACGCCATTACATCAGTTTTTCTTGCCCCAGATGTCAGGTGCCTCCCTAATGGGGAGCAATTAAACAGAAAAGTACAATGATATACCTCCAACAAAAAAGCAAATACACCAAAAAGGCTTTTAAGCATAGTAAAGAAAAGTAGAGGTACAGCCAAAAGAAGTTAGGGAGCTGGAGGGAGGGTAACCAGGACTACAACTGTGAATACACTCTAACATCTACATTTATGGTAAGTGTACACAACTGTACTATGTTCTTCGTGTTTCACTGTTGCAGTTATTACTTTTGGGTACATTCCCAAAGCTGTGGCTGGGAGGAGGAATTTAGATAGCATTAGGACCAGCTATAAGGCCCTGCAAGACTGCAGTGGCAAAGCCAGCTCTGGATTTAGAGAAAATTGGCAAATGGAAGGCTTGGTGAAAGTATGTACAGAACTCCAGGTAGCAGCTTCTAGGATGTCCCTGGTAGGGACGCCTCTGAGAAAGGCTGTAGAGGTAGATGCAGCCCTGGTGGAGTGAGGTCTGATCCCCTGGGGGATAGGTTTTCCATCATGCTTATAGCAGAAATGAATGCAATGGCCTATCCATTTAGAAATGGTTTGCTTTGAAATAGCCTTCCCCTCTGCCCCTGCAGCAAATGCTACCAGCAGTTGTTCAGATTTCCTTTGAGATTTAGTCCTGTCCAAGTAGGATCTGAGTTGTCTGTGCACATCTAAGAAGTGCAGTATCTGTTCCCCTTTGTTCTGTGGATTGGGGAAAAAGGTTGGCAAATGAATGGACTGATTAAGAGCCACACTGGATACCACCTTGGTCATGAAGGATGGATTGGTTCTGATGGACACCCTGTCCGCATGACAGATGATGAAAGGCTCCACTGCCATAAGGGCCTGTAATTCAGATACCCTTCTAGCTGAAGTGATTGCTAAAAGGAAAGCTTAAGTCTGCAGTAGCAGCTGGCTCGAAAGGAGGTAGAGTGAGTTTCTCCAAAACAAAGTTAAGGTCCCAGGCTGGGGTTGGAGCTCTCCTGTGTGAAATTTTTGGCCCCCCTGAGGAACTGCTTGAGCAGTGGATGAGATAAGGGGGGGGGGGTTCTGTGTTATAATGAGCTGAAATGGCTGAGGCATGGATTTTAATGGAGGAAAAAGACAGGCCCTTGTGAAGCATCTCAGTTAAGTATTGTAAAATCTGAGGTAAACTGGGCGCTGCTGTGCTCATCCCTTGAGACTGGTTCCAGGCACAGAATCTTTTCCATTTTTCAGCATAGGATTTTCTAGTGCTAGGCCTCCTTGCCTCTAAAATGATATCCATCACAGGTTTACTGAGGGATTATGTAATTAGCCAGGCTGCAAGGTTCAGTGTCAGAAGTTGAGGGTGCAGAATCTGGTTCTCCTGCCGAGACAACAGGGAAGGAGTCAGGGGCAGGTGCGATGGGGATAACCATGACACACTGCGCAGGATTGGGTAACAGTGTTGGCGTGGCCAGTCTGGAGCAATCAAAATCATCCTTGGTTTGTCCTGTTTGATTTTTAGTAGTACTTTGGAGAGCAGAGGCAGAGGGGGGAAGGCATAGACTGATAGGTTTTTCCAGCTGAAGGACAGAGCATCCACTTTCCAGGCTTGTTTGTGGGGAGTCCTTGTGCAAAATTTGTCCAACTGGTAGTTCCAAGGAGAGGTAAACAGGTCTATATCTTGGCTCCCCCATTTGCTTGTCAACATGTTCAAAATCCTTGGTTCTAGTTTCCACTCATGTGGGTCCATGAGGTTTCTGCTTAGTCCGTCTGCCAGTGTATTTAACTTTCCTGGCAGGAATTGAGCTTGTAGGTGCACTTGGTAGCTCAAGGCTGTGTTCCACAATGCCATGGCTAGTCTGCAGAGGGGGTAAGAATGTGTACCCCCCTGCTTGTTTATGTACCACAAAACAGTGGTGTTGTCCGTCTTTACCAGTAGTTGTCCTGGAAGAATGTGGTCCTTGAAGGCTATCAGAGCATTCTGTACAGCTAATATTTCTTTTTGATTGATACGCAGGTGCATTTGACTTGGGTTCCATTTGCCATGAATGCACTTCCCTGTCAGGTGAGCCCCCATGCATAGCCTGATGCGTCTGCTGTTAGGGTTTGGGTGGCAGGGGGTGGTGTGAAAGGTAGTCCCTTGTTTTGGTGGCAGGCCTCTGCCCACCAAAGGAACTCTAGGTGTAGGCAAGGTATGATAGGAATCATTGCTTCTAGATCCTGAGAATGTTGACACCATAGGCTTTTTAGATACCAGTGTAGTTTCCTCATATGCAGTCTTGCATATGGAATTAGAAGAATGCAGGAGGCCATGAACCCCAAGGCTTGCAGTATTTGTCTTGCAGATAGCAGGGTTTTTGTGTCCACTTGTTTGAAGTAGGTTGTCGAATTAATTTGTTTCTCTGGCGTGAGGTAAGCCATCTGGGATGTTGTTTTCAAGCTTGCTCCCCAGGAATATAATTTGTTGACAGGGTACCAGGTGTGATTTCTTTTCGTTTATGGTGTACCCCAGACAAGTAAGAACCCTTTGTACAAAGGCAAGATGATTCAAAAGTATGTCCTGGCTTTCTGCCTGAATTAGACAATCGTCCAGGTATGGGTATATTTGAATATTTCTTTGCCAGCAAAATGCAATAACTGGAGCTATGCATTTTGTGAATACTTTGGGCGCAGTAGATAAGCCAAAGGACAGTGCAGAGAACTGATAGTGTGTATAACCTGCTTTGAAGCATGGGTATCTTCTGCAAGACTCCCTGATAGAGATGTGTGGGTATGCTTCTTTTAAATCTAGTGTTGCCAACCAGGAAGTAATTGGTGAAGAGTCAGCATCTTGAATTCTGGAATCTCCAAAAAGGTGTTTAGAGTAGACAGGTCCAGGATAGGATGCCATGAACTGTCATTTCTGGGTACCAGGAAAAGTCTCAAGTAGAAACCTTGTCCCTTTTCCTCTTCTGGTACCAGTTGAATAGCCCCATGCTTACGAGAGAAGGTACTTGTTTTGGGGGCTCTGCCCACTGATTTGGGGGTAGGTCCGGCCTCCCGCTTGGTGTTGGCAACTTGTGGAAGTGAAATCTGTATCCCTGGGACACTATATTTAAAACCCATTTGTCCTGAGTAATGAGTTCCCAGTTCTTTGCATGAAGAGCAATCTTTCCCCCCAAAAGGGGCAATCAGTTGATAAGTGCTTGGAAATTTTAAAAGGAAGTCATTGAGACAGTTTACCATGGGGGAGTCTTATTACTCCCAGATTTGGAAGTGGAGGCCCCCCACTGCTTAATCCTGTGTGTCCCCTGGGACTGAAACCTGGGGCTTTTACTGTGTCTGGGTTTGGCTTGAAAAGACCTGGAAGGGGCTTGAAAGGACCAATTCTTAGATGGCCAGTGCCTACTAAATCTAGGAGGCTGAACTTGTAAGAAATCTTTAACAGTTTGCATAGATTTAGCTTTATCTTCCATCTTTTTAAGAACTTCCTCAGCCTTGTTGCCAAATAGGCAGTCCTGATTTAAGGGAGCATCCAACAATTTAGCTTTAACATGATCAGGCAAAGATTGCTCCTTAAGCCTAGCATGCCTTCTGAGCACAGACCCAGTAACAACGGCCCTGCAAGAGGACTCTAATGAATCAAAACCACATTGCAAAGTATGTTTTCCAACTTGTTCAGCAGAATGCATCAAATCCTGTAATTCTTTATTTTCCACACAGTCAGGAATCAACATAATTTTCTGTTTAAGCAATCCAATAACATGTTGCTGATACTTCAACATATGAAACTGGCAGTTTAAAGCCCTAATGGCCAAGGTTGTGTAAACCTTCTTACCCCATCTATCCAGCTCCTTGGAGTCGCTATCAGAATGGGTAGGATTTTCAGCAGTAGAAGCCGTAATGCCCTTGGGCCTCTGTGAAATAGTCTCTGGATCCGCAATAGGATCTTTAAAAAGGAACTTGTGTGACTCAGGGACACTGTAGTATCTGTCTGGTTTTCTGGAAGCAGGAGGCAAGGAATCAGGCGCCAAACTAGATTCCAAAAAAGCATCATCAACAATGTCTAGCACAGGAGGAATAGCTAAAGGCCTATGCTGAGGTAGGAGTAAGAAATCCCTAAGCCTCTTTTTTGAATCAGAAAAATCCTGGCTCTCCTGGTGGAAATGCTTCCTTAGAGTATGTAAGGTTTCCCCAAAAGAAAAATCCTCTGGAGGGGAAGCGGAGGGAATGGAGTCCTCTGCATAAGAATCCTCATACATAGATAAGGGCAAATCCAGATCATCAGAAAAAACAGAATCCTGGTCAGAATATTCATAAACCATTTTGGTCCTAGGCCTCTTAGAAAGGGGGGGGGGGGTTGGCTACCCCTGATTAGAGTTATTAGATCTTCAGCCATTCTTATCATTTGTTTTTTAGGCATAGAGGCCTGAGTATGTGGCCTGGGCATCGTTTTTTTAGGCATGGTTCAAGATTTAGGCCTAAAAGAAGAAGGAGGCGTCGGTTTAATATGCAAGTCCGTAGGCCTGAATACACCCTCAGAAGCCAGTGCCTACAAAGCGGCTCCAGACCCATCCAAGGAAGAGACATCTGCGGGTTCCATAGTTGAAACATCTTGCGGCATACCGGACTCCAAATGGGTCTCAGTAGAGGCCTGCGAATCAGAAGTAGTGGGTATCAGGGGCTGCGAAAGCACCTCACAGAGTACCGGCGAACTAGCGACTGGCTTAGGAGAAGAGTCGTCAGCAGTTTTGGACCTCGGCGGCCTGTCTCTGTCTTTATCTTTGCATTTTTTTGGAATCCCGGTAGTCGGATGGCTAACCGATGACATATCTGGATAATTAAACCGAGAACCGAAATATTTAGAGGTGAAAATATACCAACGACAGATAGTGCGCAGATTAAATAAAGCACAAAACCAACAGCAAGGTACGTCGTGGTCAGGGCCTAGGCAAGGAATACAGTGCAAATGAAAATCTTTATGAGGTATTTGTTTTCCACAGATAATGCAATTATTAACTTTTACTGACATCGGTAAGGAGCAAGAAAAGTTTCCCCAACGGGGTACTTAGCTTTAGGTTGAAGACATCGGTTCTGAAACTCTAAAACAAAAAATTTCAGAAGTCGGCCGACTGGCACTTGCGAACTGCTTCTGCTTCGGGCACCGCACGGCAAGAAAGACTGATGTAATGGCGTTGGCTGCATGTTTTATACCCCTGATGTCATGGAAGAAGGAACAGCAACCGACGCAGGACCCAAGACTTTGTTAATCAGGCTGACTGAGGGCTACCTGCCAGCAGATAACCCAACTGTAATGACTGCAACAGTGAAACACAAAGAACATCTAGGCATCGGTGTTGTCCATTTTCATTCTTCCTCAGCACCACATACTTTAGACTTTGGATCCAACTCTGAAGCTCCTCCCTCTACCAATAATACCCTACTCCATTCCCAACACTTCAGATCGACTTCACTGTCCAACAACTTACATTAAGTAGTTAAACAAAAGGACAGGTAATACATAAGGGCTCAAATCCGGAACTACAGGTTCCCAAAAAAAAAAAGAAAAAACAATCAGGTCACTCCCGAAGGTTATAGGAAGGAGAATAGAGGGGGGAGTTGAGGAAGAATGAAAAGGACAACATCAGATTTAAAAGTTATGTACTCACTATAACTAGGCATCTGTGCTGTCTATTTTTACACTTCCTCAACAAATGGGACAAAGTTCCCAGGTAGGTGAATCCCTTCAGTGGCCCTCATGGGAAAGATATTTCGGAGAACTACTGAACCAAAGGCAGCTCTGCTTCTGGACATTAGGACCAAATTGTAATGAGTCACTCCTGCGCAATCATCATCAATAGAATTTCTTGACCAAAATGCAGATGAACTGGCCATGAATGTAGTTTAGTGGGTTTTAGGTGGTCTTGGCAGATAAATGCCTTGTTGGAAACAGATCCAGGAAATACAATTAGTTATCCATTTAGCCAGTGTATCTTTAGACACTGGATAACCCAATCGATTTGTTGAGGAGGAGATAAACAGTCTGAGTTTCTGATCTCTGTGTAAATAAAAACTTAATTGTCTGTGCATATCCAGAATGTTGCATGTATTCCCCTTTCTTTGAAAATTTTGGAAAGAAAACTGGTAAATAAATGGATTGGTGGATGTTAGATTCAAAAGTCACTTTATGTAAAAAAGAAGGGTTAGTCTGTAAGGTAACTCTGTCTTTATAGAAAATAATGTACTGAGAGACTTTGACGAAAGAGCCTGGAATTCAGAAATCCTTTCAGCAGATGTGATAACCACTAAAAAGGCTACTTTCTAAGAAAGATACTTTAAATCATTTTTTGCTGAAGGTTCAGAGGTTTTTTTGAGCCAGACCTTTTAATACCACTGTCAAATCCCAGAGAGGTGAAGGATCCTTTACTGGAGGTCTAAGAAGGAAAGTGCCTTTCAAGAAAGCCCCGCATAACTTAGAAGCAGCCAAAGAAATAATTAGTATCCCTTGTATGAAAATTTGATATGGCTGACAATTGTAGTTTAATTGTATAATAACTAGCACCTTCTTGGAAGACAGCAGCTAGAAATTCAACAACAGCACAGACAGGCAGCAAAAAGGTCAATGTTGTTTCTCAAGGCCCAAAAGGAAAATCTTTTCCATTTGCTATTGTAAACCTTTTTAGGGGAGTCTCTTTGCAGGGATAATAAAATGTCACATACTAGGGAAGAAAGCCTGTGCTGTCTTGCTATTAATGGAATTGGAGAAATCATGCAGTTAGTTTGAGGGCTAAGGTACTGCGATGATTCATCCTTGAGGGGTGTGAGAGAAGATCTGGAGTTGGGTCCTCCAGGGAGGATAACAAAGATGAGACCATAAGAAGGGGAACCACACCTGACGAGGTTAGAAAGGAGCAGTGAAGATGACAGAGCTCTTCAATCAAATTGCTTTCTGTAGAAATTTTGGGACCAATGGGAGTGGGGGATAAGCATAAAGGAGACAAGATGGCCAAATGTGGGCTAGAGTATCTCTCGGTGACTCCCCCTCCGGGGCAGCAGGGCAAAATACCTGCTGCACTTGTTGTTGTGGGAAGATGCAAAGAAATCGCAGCAAGGGTGGCCCCAACAATGGAAAATTTTGTCCTCCACTGATTAATTGAGAGACCACTCATGAGGTATCAGCATAGACCTGCCGAGCTTGTCCATTAGTACACTGGATTTCCCTGGAATGTGCATTGCTATTAGAAAGCAGCTGGAGGAGTCTGACCATTGCCACACTCTCAGTGCCTCTCGATAAACATGGTAAGACCTGATTCTCCCTGGTTTGTTGATGTACCAGACTACAAACATGCTGTCAGTTTGAATCTTAATAGTCTCTACAGGAAGACCACCCTGAAATGCCTGCAATGCCAAAATGACTGCTCTTATATTCAGGATGTTGATATGCAAATTGGTCTCTTTAGTAGACCTTGTGCCTTGGACTGTACTTCCCAAGTATGGACCCCCATTCCGACTGGGAGGTGTACGTGGTTACTGTGGCCAACGGGGGAGGAAATACAAAGGACCAGTCTAGGTAAATGTCACCTGACTGGATCCACCACTGAACATGTTGTTTGCATATTTGTGCAAGCTTGGCTAAAAATGAGGGGTCATCAAAGAATAGACCATTGAACAGCTAGAGTCCATCGAAGGACACGCATAAAGTTATGTGCTACAGGGAGTAGAACTATTGCTGCTGCCATGGACCCTAAAGCTTGGAGAATTTGTCTTGCTGGAGGAAGCAAATGAGATAGAATTTGATGAACCTGAGTCTATGCGATAAGTCAGGAAAGAGGCAAAATGCATTGTATTCAGATGTGCACCAATAAACTCCAGGACAGGTGTCAGGTTTGATTTGGCATACTGTGTGACAAATCTGGAGCAAATAGTCCCTGGACAGTTGTAGAATAAGCATGGTAGGGATGGTGAGGAGCCAGTCATCTAGATATGGAAAACTCAGAATCCTTTTAGTCTCAAGTGAGCTGACACCACTGACATACTTTTGGTGAATGCCCTGGGGGCTGTGGGGAGACCAAAGGGCAGGACTCTGAATTGGTAGTGACTAGCTCCCAGCCAAAAGTGCAGGTTTCTCTGGAAGTGCAGGTCTATTTTGTTGTGATAGTATGCATCCTGAAGATATATAGAGCACATCCAATCATACTTGTGTAGAAACACAGAATAAACTGAACTGTGACCATTCGGAATTTTGACTTTTTCATGAACTGATTTAGTTTGCTTAGATCCAAAACTGGTCTCAGGTCTCTGTCTTTTTTGGCACTAAAAGAAAGGCATGTAAGTTCTGAATCCTCTTTGGTCTGTTTGGACCTCCTGAATGACTCTTTTGTCTAGCAGCTTTTGAACTTAATGTGCTGCAGCCTTCCTCTGAGTGGGTGGAACATCAGGAAGCCTCTTTTTTTTGGAGATTGGGGAGTTGGGAAAATGGTATGAAGTAACATCTGGATATTATTTTTAGCACCCAGGTATCTTTTGTTATAGCAGCCCAGGTGTCTGGGTACAAGAACAAGTGTCCCCTGACTGCCTCCAGAGGTGGGCAGACAGGCAGCAATTCAGGAGTGCTGAAAGGGTCTATCCATGAAGGAATCTTGAAACGCTGATTTTGTGGGCCTCCTCTGCCTCAACAGTGACATCTTCTATTAGAACTGCCTCCTCTGCCTCTGAAGTAGTTGTCGCTGCATGAATATTGGAACGATCCCAGAGATATATGGAACCACATTTTCTTACCACCTCTCTGACTTCTTGGGAAAGTTCATTGTGGGTAGAAAAATTGATTCCTACTGCAGATAGGGTCTTTCCTTCTTGTTCAATGAGGATAAGCATTTTTTTTTTTTTTACAGAAGACCCGAATAAGGATGTTCCATCAAAGGAAGCATTGATGAATGATGTCTTGAAAGGCTCCACAAATTTGCATTGCTGCATCCAGGCGTGTCTCCTTATGGCAATGCCTGAACCGGACAACCATGAGGCACCTTCTGCTGCATGAGAGATCAACCTCACGGGCCCATTGGAAATTGAAAAAAAGAGTGGCCAGCTGAGAACACAATGTTTTGAAATCCTCTGTAGACATTGACTCAGAGAGAGAGAGAGAGATAGTTTGACAGTTGTTTGGTCAAATAACTGTGTAGCCTTGTGACGTGTGCCAGGTAGTTCAGGGACCTTAGGGCAAAGGTTGCTGATCCAAAAACATGTTTTCCACATCTTTCCAGCGCTCTAGGCTCTCCATTACATGGGTGGACAGAGGAGCTCTGCTCTGCTAGCTCCTTTTTGGTGGGTGCCGCCACAACCATTGCATCAACAGGGACTTCTTTGCTCCAGTGAGGTTCATCTTTTTGAGGGGCTAACAACTTGTCCATGTGATACGGGACTGGTTCAACAGAATCCGTCTCCTTTCTTGCCCAGCAAGAGACCATACCGATTATCTCATCAGCTGGGGGGGGTCAAGACTGACCAACTTTTTTTTTTTTTTTTTTTTTTTAAGGCTCTCTAACATGTCTCCAAAGGAGATATCATCAGGTGGTGATCTGGGGGACCCTTCTTCATTGAAATCAGTATCTTCAGTGAGAGATTCAAATGGGGAATCTATGTTACTCCTCTTGCATGTTCTCTTCCAATGAACCTCCTGGGGGGATGGTCTGGGGAGGTATCAGAAGACAGGGGAAGTTCCTCCATAGGAACCAAGTGGAAGTTAGGTGGAACTGGCTATTCCTGGACTCAGAGCTCAGAACCTAAGAGGGAATAGGGGTACGATCTGGCCAGATCTCCAGAATGAGAAGAGCCTTACCACAACCTCGAAGGCAGATGGACCCGAAGAAGTCATGGTCACCTGCACCAGAAGCAAGTGATCCAATACAAAGTAGATCACAACTCCGACCTGATCCATGCCTGGAGGAGGGACTCGGACCTAAGCTGTCCAGCACTGAGTCCCCAAGGGGCAGGGATGGATTCAACATCATCGGAGTAGATCCCAGCCTTATGCATCCAATATTATCGGAGTTGAAAAAGTAATTCTCTTTGGATCTGACTCCAGGACACTCAGGGGCTGTCGGATCCTCGAACTCTGAAACTGAAGGGGTGATCAGACTGTGTAAAGTTGTGGCAAGAAGACTCATGGAACAAACAGGGGATGGATCTGAGATAACCCTCATCTGGCTCTGAAGAACTTTTGCATGCATCTTATCCACATCTGCTTCGGTTAAACTCCCAGACGACCTGATGGATGAGGTGGATTGACTGAGGTCTGAAGTATTTTTTGGTATTTGTATAAAGGTTGAATGGAACTTAGTGGAGATGGGATTGATCAGGAACTCAGGAGAATGAGTCCTTAGAGTGTAGAAAGTGCTAGGCTTCAGATCCATAATTTGAGTGGTTAGACTAGCAGATATAACAATGGGATCTTACGGCTTCAGATCTGAAGGCTTTGGATCCACAGTGTGTCTTTTCTGATCCGGTGACATTGGTTCTGATAATTTAGCAACTTTCGAGGGTGGTTCCAAAGAAATCTTGGGAGATTTCGGAGGTGACTGCTTCCTGTTCTTCAATGGAACTTTCATAGACTTACTGGAAGTTTGAGTCCCTGAAGATGAAGAGGATGAGGAAAGAAGCAAACCCTAGAGAACCAGTTTATTTCTCCTGTCAGCTATAGCTCATGAATTGAAAGTTACACAGATTGAGCAGCTTGTGTATAAATGGGTTGTTCCCAAGCAGTAAACGTACTCCTTATGAACATCTGAGTTGGAGATTTTATGCCCACAAGAAGTGCATTTTTTGAAGCTGATTGGCTTGTCGGTCATAACAGTGCGAAAGTAAAGAGAAGGGCAGAGAAAAATAAGAACAGGAATTTTTTAAGAAAATCAGCTCCAATGGTAATAAAGAACTACCCTGTTTAAAAAGGGTAGGGGTGAAAGAAAAAAGGGAAGAAAAGACAAAATACCAGCAATGATAACTTTAACAAATTACTGTATAAATAGCAGAAAGACTCCTGATGCAGAAAAAACTAAGACTATGAGGGAGGTAGAAGAAAAAATTTAGATAAGTGAAGTTTAAGCTTTCTACTTACAAAAGCTAGAAAAACTGTAAATAACACTGTGAGAGAAGGACCCTACATCTGAGTGTGATAGCAACAAATGAGGTGCTGGGGGATGGACTAGGGCATTTTGGGTAGAGGGAGGAGCTTGACGGTTGGACCAAAGTCTGAAATATGCAGCCAAGTCAGATCTGAGGACCAGTTCCATAACCCATTTATTGAGGAAGAATGAAAAGAACGTCATCAGATCATGTCTCTTCTGAAGGGCTCTATTCCTGTGACTAGTAAAGCATTCACTTTTATTGTTATGTTACCAAACAACTTCAAAAAATCTCTCTACAACTCTCACTTTATTTAAAACTATGCTGTGTAAAGACATCACTGTAGATGGAAAAACAGTATCATATAAATGGTCTTTTAAAACCACAAATTAATATCTTTATCTTCAAAGCCTAGAACAGAAACAAGTTGGTGATGCATACTTTTCTGTTTTTGGTGGTGGTATTATTTATTTTTTAAGGATATCAATTCCACAAATAGCCCTCTGCCTAAATGTCTAGCCTTCCAAAGCCAGAGGTTAGATCCACAAATGAAGGGAAACCACCTTCCCTCTTCAACCTACCAATTCAGTACAGACCGATCACTAACGTCCTAGATTTCTGTGCTATGTCTTGGAAAGCCCCCAGTCAAGGACTGGGGGACAGAAATGTACAGTCTCACCCACTGCCTAAAGTATATACTGGTAAGGAGGAGGGTCCCTTTAGGGCAAGCCATAACCTGATACCTATCTTCATTTTTCCATCAGTCTTCCCTGGACTGTACATGCCACTATCCCATAGTGTTGTCTACATATGACAACAAACACTCAAATCATATTGTAACTAAAATGTGTGGAGTTTATTATACTCAAGGGACAAACATGCAATAAGAAGTAGAACACGACTATAGTTTGTGGAGACACCATCTCAACCATAGTCCATCAAACAATACTCCCTCACCTCAATGCTGCCAAATAACTCCCAATTTAATATTTACTTCTCTTTAAACATATACAGTCTAAATGTCAGAAGCTTCTGCAAAAAAAATGGCAGAATGTTATTCCTGAATATCCATAATTAATGCAAACATCCTAACTTCTTCTCAAGCCTCCATATTACAGACAGGGAAATATTCCCATAAGGTTATAACATACAGAGACTACATCTTCTTCTTCTTTCAGCTTTTCCCGGTTAGGGGACACCACAGTGGATCACCTGTCTGCTCATGATTGGCAGTGGAGGGTTTTTTTTACGGTGTCGAGTTGCCAGCCCGGCGCCCAACCTTCCACAGAAGGCACACACACACACACACACTCACACCTAGGGCCAATTTAGAGTGTCCAATCCACCTACAGAATGTCTTTGGGATGTGGGAGGAAACCGGAGCACCCGGAGGAAACCCATGCGACCACAGGGAGGACATGCAGACTCCACACAGAAGGCACCCCAGCTGAGGATCGAACCGGAGAACCTCTTGCTGTGAGGCGGCAACACTAACCACTGCAGATCACAAAAGAAAATGATCACAAGAAGTTGTCATTAAATATCCTGACTCTCTCAATCCCTAACCCACCCTTATTCTAACTTTCAGCAATGCAGAACTCCTTATCACCTCACTCAAGATGGACAAAAATAACCTATTGCATATAGTAGCTTTACATATTCCACACAACTGTAACAACGTACCAACTATTGTGCAAGAATTACTACACAAATCCCATACCTGTGTACTGACCCTATTTGGATTCACTCAACTAATCAATATATGAACCAGACTAAGCTAAAAACATCAACTGGCAACCATCTTAGAAGGGATTTTAATAAATGATCTGAATAAAACAATACAAACTGCCATTCTACCTAACCCTCTAAGCAACCACCACCCTACAAATGCTGTAAGGAGACTTCCTAAAATAATTAAAGCTCACTTCTATAATATGGTGAGAAATCACATTTCAATACGTAACTCTTCAAATCTATTTTTGAATAAAGCTACTTTTTCATTTCCTAACTTTTCCCTTAAATAATGCACTAGCATACTTCAATAATCAATTCCTCAATGTTCTAAGTATACAAGCTCCAAAAGAGTCAAAGCTAAACCTGACAGTTGTGCAACTGACAAAATTAAACTCCTTGTGACAGCAAGAGAGGAGTTCTGAAAATGTGCAGTTGTGTAAGATCTTACCATAACAGTACCTGTCCTACTTCTGTTGCAGTATTCTGTACAGATGGGATATCCTGCAGAGGACAGCCAAATATCCGGCCAGCATACCAAAGCCTTAATGCATTCCAGGCACTGTAAGTGCAAAGTATACAAGTGACTTACAAGCACCTAATCCTTAGAACTGAATTCAACGACATGTGCATCCAGAAAGGGAAGAAAAGAAGAGCCCCTCAACCAGAGGGAAAGCCACAAAGACAACAGGGGAAAAGAGGGAGGGAGGGATCGAACATTGTTACAGTGAGAAGTAGGACATCTACTGTTATGGTAAGATCTTACACAACTGTACTGTGTCTTTCCTTATCATTGCTGCAGTGTTCTTTACAAAAGCTACTAAAGGGGATGGCAGGAGGGGGAAGCCACGGAGGAGACCTTCAATAAACCATGCAGGATGCCTCTGACAAAACTAGCTCTGGTCCTAGAAATCTCATCCAACTTATAGGGTTTAGCAAAGATATGTACAGACAGGGTTGCCAGATTTCCAGCCCCCCAGGTAGGGACAAAAAAAAAAAAAAGAAGGTCTCTCACGGCAAGTGAAGACCAAAAAAAAAAAAAGAACTCGCTCAGTAGCTCTGCACTAAACACAGAGCTTCTCATGTTTAATGCATTGCAGTTCCGCATTCAACACAAGTAGCTCCATGTTTAGGGATTTCTGACTGGCCCGTATACCGGCATATGGGCCAATCAAAAAATCGCTAAACACGGAGCTTCTAGTGTTTAATGCGGAACACAAGAAGCTCCGTGTTTAGCAATTTTTGATTGGCCCGTATGCCAGGTATACGGGACAATAAAAAAAAAAAAAAAACGAACAAAGCGGAGACTGGCCGGGATTTAAACCAGCAGGGCGGGACTCGGGATCAGGCTGCTGATCTCGGGACAGTCCCGCCCAAATAGGGACATCTGGCAACCCTGTGTACAGAGGACCAAGAAACAGCTCCCAAAACGGATCTGGTACCCAGACCATGGAAAAAAAGCACTAAAATTGAGGCTACAGCTCCGGCAGAATGAACACGAACAGAAGAAAAATGCTGCTTAGCATGAAAATAATAGCAAAATGAAAATGGCCTTGGAAATCCGGGAGGAGATGGTTTACTGAAACAGCCAAATCCAGTTTTCCGGAATGGAAAGAAACAAAAAGTTGATCAGGTTTCCTTACACCCTTAGTCTTATCTAGATAATATCTGAGTTGACTATATAGATCCAGAGTATGAAGAATTATTTTACTATCATTCTGTGGAGAAGGGAAAAAAGAAGGAATAAAATAATGAAGATGAATAGCTCAATTTACAGACCAATCATTAAAAACCATGGGTGTGTAAAAAAAGGTTTGGTACAAAGAGAAACCAAAAAGGTGGAACTGCCATGAGTGCCTGAAGTTCAGGAACTCTTCTGGCAGACGCAAGGGCTACAAACAACATGTCAGTTATAATGCTGCAAAGAAGAGGAGTCTGCAGGCTTAAAAGGAGTCTGAGTCAGTTTTTCAAGAACAAAATTAAGGTTCCACGGAAGAATAGGCTTCCCTAAAGGCCTAATATGAAGGATTCCAATCAAAAATTGTTTAACTTTAAATCTAGAAGGAAGGGGTGGGGTCAAAGGCACACAAGCAGAAATGACTGACAATTGAGCTTTAACAGATGAATAAGAATGAACCATAGGAATACCCGCAGAAACAGGGTCCAGGTCATGCTTGCAACACCAAATAGAAATTTTCTTCCATTTAGCTACGTAGGATTTTCTAGTAGTGGGTTTTCTGGCCTCCTGCAAAATCCATGTCCATAGAAAAGTGGTATCTAAAAGGAGTCAAAACTACCACCCAAAAAGTCAACTGAATGGTGAGTAACTGAGGGTGAATGAGAAATCTCTTGTCTTGTGTGAGAAGATCCATCCTGTGAGTGACTGCCCCTGGTAAGATGGAATAGAAGGGGGAACCAGTGCCCTCTGGTCCAAATTGGAGTCACCAGCAAGATTTTGTGCCTATTTCACATGATCTTGTGCAGGACATTTGGCAACAGAGGAAGGGGGGTGCATACAGAAGTATTTTATTCCAGGAAAAAGACATGGCACCTACTTTCTAAGCCACAGGACTTGGCACTCTGAAACATAACTTGGGAAGGTGTCTGTTCAAAAGGGAGGCAAAAACATGTACTCCAGGAATACCTGACTGATGTACAGTGTCTGGAAAAACTTCCCTGTGAAGAATCCATTCATGAGGATCTGCTTTAGACTTGCTCAACTCGTCTCCCACTAGGTTGTGCTCTAAGGAAATGTGAACTGTCTGAACAGTCAGTTAACGGCTGATTGCAAAATCCCAAGCCTGATGAGCTAGCCATCAAAGGCAAAATGTTATGCCCCCTTGCTTGTTTAAATACCCCATAACCATACTGTTGTCTGTGAAAATTCTCAGGTGGTCAAAACAGGTGAGGCTGCCTCCATCAAGAAACCAGCCACTAGCAAAGTCCACCAGGGCTTGGTACTGGGCCTACTCCTTTTTGGCATTTATTTCTGTGAAGTGGAAGCAAACACTGAAGATTTATGGCTGACTAAGTTTGCAAATGATTGTAAGCTGGGGGTTGTCATCAACTCCCCTGCAGACACTATCATTCTTCAAGAAGGCCCATCTCTAATTAATAAATGGTACCAAAGCCATGGTCATAAACTTGGAGCTAAAAATGCATAACTGGACCTTTGGGAAGTCAACCGCCCAAGCTAATTACCATGTTGAGAAAACGTCTCTAAGATTCAACCCAGTGGTTAGGGATCTGGGTACGCATGTAGACAGTAGCCTTACCTTCAACCACCATAAAGCCAGACAGGTGAGGAAATCTTTTTATATTGTGCAAATTATAAGTAAAGACATGGCATCTAGGTGCAAAGTGGTCATTGTCCAACTGTACTGTGTCCTTATCAGACCAGTCATACAATCCAATGTTCCCTTTGGCATGTTCCTGAACAGGTATATGCAGCAACTACAGTGACCTCAGAGGTTCCTTACAAAAAAAGAATACAAGATGCAACAAAACCACCTTACGCATAGCACCTTAAAGCCCTTTCCCTGTACTCAGTCTCCTGCAGATTGCCAAGGGGTGATCTATGCCTGGCTTACAAGGCATCCACAGACCCTGCACATATTAATCTTTTGCATATTTGTAATTCAAACAGTACCAGAAATACAAGGTCTAAGGACCTGAATTTTGTCTGTGACAAACAGAACATGCTGGAGAGATAGACAGGTTTTCCAGAGACTACTCCTCCTATGAAATTGGCTTCCCATCCATGTGAAGCTGAGTCTGTCTATTACCCAGTTTAACTGCAACCTAGACCAGTGGATGGGGAATAGGACATTTACACCAGACCTGGCACTCATGTCCCATATGGACTGAGGGCTTATAAACTCCTGGCTGTCAATGCCCTATTTGGATACAGGATGTCATTATTCTTTTCGAAAGACTTGGCTAGGCTTAGAAACCCCCCAGGTTGTTAGCCTAGTAACACTGTACAGATCTATGAATCAAATTGCCTGGAACCCAAAGCTAGTGCAAAGCATGATACACCAGAATCAAGTCCTCATCTCTTTTATGTTGATATGATCCACTTGTTGCTGGAAAGACCAAACACCCTAGACCCAGATATTGGTGGAACAGAATCCCCAACCCTGATTAGAAGCATTATGTACAGGTCCTGAGGGACAGAAATAACATGAAAATCAGGCTGGGATTAAAGAGATTTTTTTCACAATTTTTTTTATTAAATTTTTTCATTATATAAAATCAAACATTATATACAGTACAATAGAAGTTGTTGATGTTACAATTTGCATAACATGAGCAAGTTATTAAACTAGGTGTTCACACACTGTAATAATACAATTTCAATTTAGCTAAAGTTAACAACAGAGGATTACCATGAAGTTATGATTGCGTTATGGTTCAGTCAGAAGGTATGACTATAGTAAAGCAATTGACCTACACATTATGGTAATACAAAAAGAGTATATCTTGAGGCATAACACCAACTTAGTGATGCACAAAAACTAAACTACTATACATATATACATATTTACAAAAATGTCACCTTAGTTGATGCTGTTACTACTCTTAACTAAAGAGAGTGTTTAATAATGTTATGTATTTTCGCATACCTTGCCATTCATGATATAATACAGTAGTTCTGACAATATGTTTGGTTCTTTTGACTTTTGGTATACAGCTTCTTAGCTAATACATGTTTTTTTGCCATGTTCTTATATTCTTCCCAAGTAAGTTTGGATCTGTCCAGCCAGTTTTTAGCTATGTGAAATTTGAATAGGGTACATAGTGTTACAGTGATGTGTTTAGTGAGGCTATTATTATTGCTCTTGAAAATATGTAGTAATAGAGTAGATTTTTAGTAGCCTGTTATTTCTAAGAGGAATCTCAGTGAGCACCACAGTTTATAAACTTTTTTACAGCTCGAGAAGATATGTAGAATATCAGCTTCTTTATTAGGACAAAAAGGACAATAAGATGACTTAGATGGATTACATTTGTTAAGATGGACAGGTGTATGGTATGCATTATTGAAGATCATGAGCTGAGTGTATATTAGTTTCTTAAATGGCGTCAGTTTTGTGGTGTTTCCAATGGCTAATTCCTTCTGCTTTTCTATCAAGTTACTGCATTTTTCTTCCCAATACTTTGGGAATAGGACTGCATTTTGATAGTTAATTTTAGTTAGTAATTTATACGTGTTTAAGAGCATTTTCTTTTTGTATAAAAACAGCTTTTGAATTTGTTGTGCTACCTTGATATCTTGCTCATTTACAATAATATCCTTAGTTATTTTGTTAACTAAATATAAGATTTGTTTATTATCACATTACATTTATTACTTGGTTTAAGACCTATGAACCTGCATTCACCCCTGGGATCATGTCAGTCACTCTGCTAGACAGGGGTCCAGGGAAGTAAATATTGTGGGAAGAAATATCCAGGGAATTTTTATGGCTAGGCTTATATAGGCCCTAGGGCCGATAGCCTAGTACCAACCTATGAAGCTATGAAGCTATAAGAATGTTCTTGATGTTTTCCATTGATAGGTTTTGTAACTGGTAGAAGTCCCATACTGTATGATTTTTTACTAATGGATATTTATCCAAGTTTAACATAGTTTGCTAGTTTTATATCAGGATTGTTGAGTATTGGTTGTAGAAGAGTAATCGTATCTTTTAGTTTTAATGATATTAGCAGTTTCTTGAAAATGTCACACACTGATTAAAACTGGGTGAATTTTTAATGTCAAGGGTTTCTTGATTTAGGAAGGGAATCGCTTTCAGGTTAATTTTAAATGAAATAATATTTTGGTGAAATAATTTAAAGCAAAATGGGTATCATTCATTACCTAATTTGAATAATGCGGCTAGCATTAATTATTTCATGATAGAGTTGTAAGTCTGGAAGGCTTAGACCTCCTTTTTCTTTTGGGAGTATTAGTTTGTTGTAACTAATTCTTGTACTCTTCGAGTACCATATGAATTTTGCTAGTTGAACTTTTATTTTATTAAAGAAGGTAGGTGGAATTTTCATGAAAGTGGCATTCATTTGGTATAAAATTTTAGGGAGTAGCTTCATTTTGACAACTGAGGCCTTTGATAAAAGTAGAGAGTTTAAGCTTTTCCTATATGCTAATGTTGCAGACTATATTAGTCCAAGTTTTAAATATGTTATTAATCATATCTGATTGTGTATGGCTAAAGATTATACCTAAATATTTCAAAGTATAATCCACTTTTATATTAGTCTCCGGAAAATTAAATTCCTTATGGTCTAGGGGGTTTAGTGGATAGATAATTGACTTATTAGGATTAATAGCGTAGTTTGATACTTGGAAGAACTTGTCTATCGAAACTAAGATTTTGCCAAGATCAGTATTAGGGTATTGAAAGTAAATATTTAGCCCATCTGCAAAGGCCGTGTAGATTCAAGAGATATTTGTTGAATCCACCAGAGGAGCTAGAGTGTGAGGCAAGGCAAGAGAGGGATGGAAAAGATCCAGAGGATGGCAATGCTGAAACAAAACAGTTTTGAGATACCACTGAAACTTTCTCATATAGGACCTGGCAAAAGGAACCATAGGAATGATGGATGCCATGAACCTCAGAGCTTGCAGAAACTTTCTTGCATTCAGGTCTTGCAGAGGAAGAACATAATGAAAATAAACTGTTAAGGAAAAGAACTGTGGGGGGGGGGGGGGCAAAGCAATCTCTCAATCCTACAGCCCAGAAAAACTTGGTCTTGAGAAGGGTAAGAACAGACTTTTTGAGTGAGGTACTGACAGGGAACAAGTCATCTAAACAAGGGAAATATGAACTCTCTTAAATCTGAAAAAGGCTACCAATGGTGCCAGCTATTTGGTAAAGACTCTTGGAGCTATAGAAAGACCAAAAGGCAAAGCAGAGAAGTGAAAATGCCAGGAAGAAACAGAAATTTAAAAATTTCCTTAAAAGAGGATGGATGGGAATTTGAACCTAGAGGCACCAGAAAAGCCTGAGGAAGTACCCAGGGAAACAGAGACTAGAGAGAGAACATCTTGAGGGTGGCCTAATGGTTAAGGTGTTTGCCTTACAAACATAGGGTGCAGGGTTTGAGTCTCAGAAGGGATAACTGGCTAGGCTTAAAATGGCTCGCAAGGGCAGTTAGCTTAGTACTAATCTATGAACCTATGAAAGAGGGATCTTTCAGACATGTGTTGAGAAATGAAAGATCCAGAATGGGCCTGCAAGAACCCTCCTTGGGATCCAGGAACATCCTGGAATAAAATCCTCTGCCCTGCAGAGGGGGAGAAACTAGCTGAATGGTTCCTTGAACCAAAAGGTCTTGAAGAATCAACGGAAAGTGAGGAAGTTGGGGAATGCCCGAAAAAGGAGAAGAGACTTCTAAACCATGAAATAGCCATTCTGAATGAGGGACAGCACTGACAAGTAAAGAAGTTATGTCTTACCATAAAGTTCCATCTGTATTGTTGATCTTTGTTTATTCATTACTGATGGGTTATCGGTTCCGTCCTGGAAACCGAGCCGGCCAAATATCAAGCTCGCGTCAGCCAAAAACTCTCGAGCCAAGGTCCTTCCCAGAATGCTCTGCTCCCTCTTACCTCAGATTGAGTTTGAAAGTTGATAGATAAAAGTATAGAGGCTACCTCTGGTCATAACAGACCTACAATAAAGGAGTATATGAGATCAACCAGGAACCTCCGGAGGTGGACGGAGGGTGGGAAGTAATGAATGAATGAAGATCAACAACACAGATGTAACATTATGGTAAGACATAACTGCTTTATCTGATGTTGTTAATCTTAGTTCATTCCTTACTGATGGGACAGAGTCCTCAGCTACCTGGATCCCCGGGTGGCCCTCATGGAAGGACATTCCTGAGCACCATGGAGCCAAAAGAAGCTCTACCTCTGGAGGCCAAGTTCAATTTGTAATGAAGAATAAAGGTATGAGGCTTGGCCCAAGTCGCAGCTGAGCAAACATCATTGAGGGAAGCCTTAGCATGGAAAGCTGCTGAAGTTGCCATAGACCTTGTAGAATGTGCTTTCACTCTGTGAGGCAAAGTGACGTTTTTGTTGTAGATAAAGGTAATACAGTTTCTCTACCATGAAGCCAATGTAACTTTTGAGACAGGATGACCTTGTCTAGGTCCAGAAAATGCCAGAAACAGTTGGTCTGATTTACGGCTAGATTTTGTTCTGTCCAGATAAAATCGTAATTGTCTATGAGCATCCAAGGAGTGCGGGCAATACTCTCCCTTGTTAGAGTGGTTAGGAAGAACACTGGGAGATCAACAGATTGGTTGATAGACTGCTCTGACACCACTTTTGGTAAAAAGGAAGAATTACTTCTCAGTGATACCCTATCCTTATGGAAGATAAGATAGGGAGGTTTAATGCATAAGGCTTGAAGTTCTGACATGCATCTGGCCGATTCAGAAACAAAGTTTTCCAAGAGAGATACTTCACATCACATGAAGTTGCAGGTTCAAAGGGGGGAGCTGTTAGAGCTTGCATAACCAATGCCAAATCCCAATGTTGTGCCGGTTCTCTACAAGGAGGTTTTAAGTGGATAACCCCTTCAAGAAAGTTTTACAGAATCTATGTGACATAAGTGAGGAATCCTGAAAACCAATGTGGAAATTTGAGAAGGCAGCTAAATGCACATGAATAGTAGAGGCAGACACCCCTGAATGGAAAAGATGTGATAAGTAATCCACAACCACTAAAACTGGTGCTGACAAGGGGTATAATTGTTTATTCGCTGCACATAGAGAGAACCTTTCCATTTAAGATAGATTAGTCTGGTGGATGATTTATGAGATGCTATAAGAATATTGCGTACAGGGGACAAGAGGTTTTCCTGCCTGGCAATCATTGGAAGTGGAGAAACCAAGCTGTCAGTTTCAGGGTTGTTAGATTGGGGTGAGTCAGACCCTGCGGATGGGAGATAAATGCTGGGGATGGATTGAGGATCCACGGTTGATCTAGCAGGTGAGGCCAAAGGAAGGGGAACCAGACTTGTCGAAGCCAATGTGAAGCAATGAGGATCACTTTGCTCTTCAACTGTCGTGCTTTCTTCAGAAATTGGGAGATGAATGGAAGAGGAAAATAAGCATAAAGTAGACCAGAGGGCTAAGCATGGACTAGAGCATCTCTCAGTGACCATCCCTGAAGGGGGATCAGAGCAAAACTTGTAGTTGGTTGGGGAGGCAAATAGGTCACAGTAAGGCTGGCCCCTTGAAGATTCTTGCCACTATCATAGGATCGAGGGACCGCTCGTGAGGTTGAAGAATGCACCTGCTCAATTTGTCCACTATCATGTTGGAGCTCCCGGGAATGTGCATTGCAGTTAGAAAGTAGTTGGAAGCTATCGCCCATTGCCATATTCTCAAGGACTCTCGGCATAACAGGTAAGATCTGGTGCCCCCTTGCTTGTTGATGTACCAGACTACTGACAATGTTGTCTGATTGGATCGCAATAGTCCCTAACTGAAGGATGGAATGAAATGCTTGCAACGCTAGTAGTACTGCCCTCAGTTCCAGGACATTGATATGCAAAAGGGCCTCTGTCTCTGACCAGGTGCCTTGGACTTAAGTTTCCCTGCCATAGCCCCCCACCCCATCAGGGAGGCATCCGTGGTCACCGTGGCTTTCGGTTCATGGGGGCTGTAGGGGTGAGACCATTGTTGGGGATATTGAGACGTCCACCAGAGTAAATCTTGCTTGCATCTCTGAGTTACACTTATCTGAAAAGACAAAGGATGCTGTAGAGGGTACCACTGAGTGAGAAGTAACCACTGAAGGAGCCTCATGTGGAATCTGGCTAGAGGAAAAATGGTGATTGAGGCTGCCATTCAGCCCAAGAGTTGGAGTATACATCGAGCAGGAGATTTGTGGTGACAGAGCAGCAGTTGAATCCGTTGCCTTATTATTTGAAGTTTGTGGTCCGGAAGAGATGCTGTGCAATTTCTTATGTCCAACAGAACCCTTATGAATTCCAGAGACTGAGCTGGGGTCATGTTGGATTTCTCCAAGTTTACAGCGATTTCCAGGCTTTATGCTGTGAGGAGAGTGCAGTGCAGGTTTTCTTCTAGATAGACACTTGGTGGGGGTGGTGAGGAGCCAGTCATCTAGATATGGAAACGTCTGGAATCCTTGAAGATGCAAGTGAGAGATAACCACTGCCATGTCATGCATTTGGTGAACACTCTGGGGGCTGTACAGAGACTGAAGGGCAGAGCTCGAAATTGGTAGTGACAGGCTCCTATGTGAAAGCGGAGATATCTTCTTGAGAATTTGTCCATTTTTATGTGGTAATACGCATCTTAAAGATCTACAGAGCACATCCAATCGTCTTCTTCCAGGAGAGGAAGGATAGACTGAACCATGACCATCTGGAACTTCTCTGTCTTTTCAAATTTGTTCAGTGTGCTGAGATCCAGAATTGGTCTCCAGTCCCCTGTCTTTTTTGGCACTAAAAAGAAACTTGAGTAAAAAAATGGATCCTATCTCTTTTTTTTTGTAGCAGCTTTTGAATTTCATCTGCCGCTGCTTCCCTTTTACTGGGTGGAACGTCGGGTTATACTCTGCATGACACTGGACAAAGAAGGAAGGGAATGCGATAACCTCTGGATATTATCCAGTGTACCCAAGAGTCGGTGGTTATATTTCACCAGGTAGCGGGGTTACAAGGAAAAACAACCCCTGACCGCTTCCAGAGGTGAGCAGTTGGGCAACGCTTCAGGAGCGTTGATAGGGTTGGTCAGAGAACGCATCTCTGGGACTCCGGTTTCGCAGATCTCCTCTGCCCCAAAAGGGGCATCTTCCATTGGAGTTTTCCCCATGCCTCTAGGGGAGAACTCTGCATGTGTGCCACGTAAAGAGCCCTGTGATTTCCTGTGCCACATCTTCCCACTCCTCTGATTTCTGGAGTAGAATTGTTGAGGAGTGGAGTGTCTGACACCAATGGCAGGATAGGGTCTTGCCATCTTGTTCACACCTTGCTAGTGCATCTTTCACTTTAGGGCCAAACAAATAAGTGGCCTTGATGAGGGCATTCATGAAGGAAACCTTAAAGGAGTCTGCAAAGGTGCATCCAGGCATGTCATCTGGTGACTATACCCACGCCTGCCGCTCTAGCCACTCCTTCCATTGAGTGTGGAATAAGATGCATGGAAGAATTGGAAATGGACTCTAGGGTGGCTATCTGACAAGCCACATTGTCGCAGACCTCGTCAGAAACAGCTGTGCCAAATACTTCAAAGACCTTACGGCAAAGGTAGAAGAAGCAAACACACCCTTCCCTAGTCTATCACCCGGGACTCCTTGTTGGGTGGATGGAGAGTTTGGCTCTCTTCTGCCAAATCCTTAGTTGCAGCTGCCACCACCATAGCATCTACTGGAAGACCTCATGACCAATGTGGGTGCTCAGCTGGGGGCAATAATATTTTATCCAGCCTCCTTGGTATCTCTTCCAGGGTGTCATGAGCCTTCCATGCGTGCTGGACGATGAGCTGGATGAGCTCATCAGATGGCGGGGGTGACCCAGCAGGTAGGGGGCCGGCACGAAAGGCCTGCAGGAATACAGATTCCTCAGAGGAAGGATTAGAGGACTTCCAGCCACCCCTCTGTCTAAGGATCTCGAGGATGCCACCAAAGGACACCTCATCAGAGAGTGACCATAGGGACCCTTCCCAGTCTTCAAAATCTGTATCTTCAGTCAACTACTCCTCAGTGCAGTCCATGTACCTCCTCTTGCATGATGCTTTGCAGGGTAAATCCTCAGTGGGAGGTTCTGGGAAAGACTACAAAGAGAGGGTCTCGTGAGGAGGAGAAACCTGAGGCCCCTGTGCCCAGTGTCTGGTGGTTGTAGCTTGTGACAGTTGCGGCACAGAGTGGGGAAGAGTACTCAGACATGTGGGGTTTGCCAGCGGAGGCAAATGCCCTCTCCATGGCCTGGAAGGCCAGTCCACCCAAGGAGGGATGGGAGCCCTGAACAGAGCATGACAACTTCGGAACCAGGGTCACATCCCACCCGTACAAGCCGACCTCCAGACCAGGAGTCTCAAGAGGACTGTGAACCATGAGAGAGGGAGGACTCCTGGAGGATGCCATAAAAAAATCAGCGTGGAACCAGGAATACCCTCTCCCACGGCACAGTCACTGGCCTGAGAAGAGCCCAATGCCCAGTGCACCAAGGGCCACAAGGACAACTCTGGTTCCAAAGTGAGATCCACTACTGGAGTCAAAGGAAAGGAAGCTGCTGTCGGAGTAATAAGCTTCGATACTTGGGTGGAAGTCAAAGGAGGAGTGTATGCTGGAGTTTGAGGAGATATATGTTCACCTGAAGGAGGGAACTTGGACTTCAATGGGTGAGAGAGACCTCTGGCCACAAGCAACTGGTTAACAAGTCGCAACAAATCTTGCTCAAAGAGGCTCCTGGTTGATCTCATAGAGAGACCTGATGATGATTCTGGCCTTTCTAGAAAAGGACTATACTGGCTACCAACGAATGGATCCAAGGAAGGGGAATACTTGGTCCTTGCTAATTTGAGAGGTGCAGAGCCTGGAACCGAGGATGTCTGCACCGAAGAAAACAGTGTGGAAGTTGTCTGCGCCGACGTCAGTGCCATAGAAGTTGAAGGTGTCTGCATCGTAAAGGCAAAAGTCTGGCCCAATGGGTAAGGTGCTGTCGAAGAAAGTGTCTGCACTGGCAACAAGGAAGGTGCCGAGAAGGACTGCACTGAAGAACATGTCAGTGCCGAAAATGTCTGCACCCTGGAGGACAGTAACATCATACTCGGAGCCGAAGGCGATTGTACCTTCATGTATGGTGCCGGTAAGGGCTGTGACGGAACTGACGGAGCCATAACTGTCTGCACTGGGAACTCTAGTGCCGGTGTCGATAAGGAAGACATGGCTGGAGCCAGAATCATTTGAGGTGGTGCCGAGACTAGAGCCGACAGGGTCACAGGTGGCAGCACCAAAGTAGTAATCAATTTCACCTTCTTATGAATCGACTCCCTACGATCTCCAGAAGGAGAAGAAAGTAGCGACCTCAATGAGGAAGAGGAAGAACACCTCTTATGGGGTTTAGCAGGAAGAGGTGAGCCCTCTGACCCAGAAACAGCCTCACAGAAAGGAGATTTGAGAAGACCTTTCAATATTAATTTATTCTTTCTCTTGTTAAGAGTCCTGGTCGAACAATTTTTACAAATCCCACACGGGGGATCCACAGTAAGGTGGGAGACATTCAGACAGTAGACACAAGTCATGGCCATCGGAAAGCAGTAACTTATGGCCGCAATCCTTACACAGCTTAAAATCAATGCTACTTTTCTTATCCGACATACTGATGTGGAGAAGAACAGTTCCAAAAAGAAGAGGAAAGGCTACTCAAAGGGGTAAGAAGAGAGAAAGTATAGTTGTGTACACTTACTATAAATGTAGATGTTTGAGTGCATTCACTGTTGCAGTCATTACATTTGGGTAATCTGCTGGCAGGTTGCCCTCAGTCGGCCTAATTAACAAAGTGTTGGGTCCTGCTTCAATTGCTGTCCCTTCTTCCATGACGTCAGGTCGTCAGGGGTATAAAACATGCAGCCGACGCCATTACATCAGTTTTTCTTGCCCAAGATCTCAGGTGCCCCCCAAATGGGGAGAAAAATATATATATATAATTTAAAACACAAAAATATACCTCCAAACAAAAGCAAATACACCATAAGTGTAGTAAGAAAAAAAAACGGGGCTGGAGGGAGGGTAACCAGGACTGCAACAGTGAATACACTTGAATATCTACATTTATGGTATGTGTACACAACTGTACTATGTTCTTCATGTTTCACTGTTGCAGTCATTACATTTGGGTAGATTCCCAAAGCTATGGTTGGGAGGATGGATCTATACAGCACTAGGACTGGCTATAATGCCCTGCAAAACAGCAATGGCAAAGCCAGCTCTGGATTTAGAAAAAATTGGTAAATGATAGTGCTTGGTGAAAGTATGAACTGAACTCCAGGTAGCAGCTTCTAGAATATCCCTGGTAGGAACACCTCTGAGAAAGGCTGTAGAAGCAGATGCAGCCCTGGTGGAATGGGATCTGATCACCTGGCTGATAGGTTTTCCATGGTGCTTATAGCAGTAATGAATACAATGGCTTATCCATTTGGAAATGGTTTGCTTTGAAATAGCCTTTCCCTCTGCCCCTGCAGCAAATGCTACCAGCAGTTGTTCAGATTTTCTTCAAGATTTAGTCCTGTCCAAGTAAAATCTAAGTTGTCTGTGTACATCCAATGAATGCAGAATCTGTTCCCCCTTGTTCTGTGGATTGGGAAAGAAAGTTGGCAAATGAATGGACTGATTAAGAGCCATATTGGATACCACCTTGGGCATGAAGGATGGGTTGGTCCTGAGTAACACCCTGTCCGCATGAAAGATGATGAAAGGCTCCACTGCCATAAGGGCCTGTAGTTCAGAAATCCTTCTAGCCGAAGTGATTGCTAAAAGGAAGGCTGTTTTCCAGGAAAGAAATTTTAAGTCTGCAGTAGCAGCTGTCTCGAAAGGAGGTAGAGTGAGTTTTTCCCAATACAAAGTTAAGGTCCCAGGCAGGGGTTGGAGCTCTCCTGGGTGGCCTCAAGTTTTTGGCCCCTCTGAGATACTGCTTTAGCAGAGGATGAGAGAAGAGAAGGGGTTCTGTGTTGTAATGAGCTGAAAAGGCTGAGGCATGGATTTTTATGGAAGAAAAAGACAGGCCCTTGTGAAGTATCATCTGAGGTAAATTGGGCACTGCTGTGCTCATCCCTTGAGATTGATTTCAAGCACAGAATCTTTTCCATTTGTCAGCATAAGATTTTCTAGTAATAGGTCTTCTTGCCTCCAAAATGACATCCATCACAGATTTGCTGAGGGACGTTAAGGGGGAATTTAAGAGATTAGCCAAGCTGCAAGATTCAATGTTTGGAGCTGAGGGTGCAGAATTTGATTGTTCTGCTGAGACAGTAAGGAAGGTGTCTGAGGCAGGTGCCATGGAGAAATTTGTGACAGACTGTGTAGGAGTGGGTACCAGTGTTGGTGAGGCCAGTCTGGAGCAATCAAAATCATTTTTGGTTTGTCCTGTTTGACTTTTAGCAGAACTTTTTGGAGCAGAGGCAGAGGGGGAAAGGCATAGACTGATAGGTTTTCCCAGCTGAAGACAGAGCATCCACTTTCCAAGCTTTTTTGTGAGGAGTTCTTGTGCAAAATTTGTCCAACTGGTAGTTCTGGGGTGAGGCAAAGAGCTCTATGTCTGGGCTCCCCCATTTGTGTGTCAACATGTTGAAAATCCGTGGTTTCAGTTTCCATTTGTGTGGGTCCATGAGATTTCTACTTAGTTCATCTGCCAAAATATTCAGCTTTTCTGGCAGGAATTGAGCTTGTAGTTGTACTTGATGGCTCAAGGTCGTGTTCCACAATGCCATGGCTAGTCTGCAGAGGGGGTAGGAATGTGTGCCCCCCTACTTGCTTATGTACCACATAACTGTAGTGCTGTCTGTCTTTACCAGTAGTTGTCCTGGATGAAGGCAGTACTTGAAGGTTGTCAGTGCATTCTGTACAGCTAGCATTTCTTTTTGATTGCTATGAAGGTGCATTTGATTTGGGCTCCATTTGCCCTGAATGCACTTCCCTGCCAGATGAGCCCCCCATGCACAGTCTGATGCATCTGCAGTTAGGGTTTGGGCGGCAGGGGGTGGTGTGAATGGCAGTCCCTTGTTTTGGTTGCAGGCCTCTGCCCACCATAGGAACTCTAGTTGCAGGCAAGGTATGATAGGAATCATTGTTTCCAGACTGAGACAATGTTGACTCCATAAACTTTTTAAGTACCACTGGAGTTTCCTCATATGCAGTCTTGCGTATGGAATTAGAAGAATGCAGAAGGCCATGAACCCCAAGGCTTGTAGTATTTGTCTTGCAGATAGCAGGGTCTTTATGGCCACCTGTCTGAAGTAAGTCACTAAATGAATTTGCTTTTCTGGTGTAAGGAAAGCCATCTCGGCAGTTGTATTCAAGCTTGCACCCAGGCATGTAATTTTTTGAGAGGGTACCAGTTGTGATTTCTTTTTGTTTATAGTGTACCCTAGACAAGTTAGAACCCTTTTTACAAATGCCAGATGTTTTAGAAGAATGGCCTTGTTTTTTGCCTGAATTAGACAATCGTCCAGGTATGGATATATTTGAATATTTTTTTGCCTGCAAAATGCAATTAGTGGAGCCAGGCACTTTGTAAATACCCTGGGCACAGTAGATAAGCCAGAGGGCAGTGCAGAGAACTGATAATGCAAGTAGCCTGCTTTGAAGCAGAGGTATCTTCTGCAAGATTCCCTGATTGGGATATGCAGGTAAACCTCGTTTAAATCTAGAGTTGCCAACCAGGCATCTTTGCCTAGCATAGGAAGTAACTGGTGAAGAGTCAGCATCTTGAATTTTGGAATGTCCAGAAAGGTGTTTAGAGTAGACAGGTCCAGAATTGGTCGCCATGATTTGTCTTTTCTGGGTACCAGGAAAAGTCTGGAATAGAAACCTTGTCCCTTTTCCTCTTCTGGTACTAGTTGAATTGCCCCCATGTTTAGGAGGGAAAGTACTTGTTTCTGAGCCTCTGCCCATTGATTTGGGGGCAGGTTTGGCCATCCGTTTGGAGTTGGCAATGTGTGGAAATGAAATCTGTATCCCTGGGACACTATATTTAAAACCCATTTGTCCTGGGTTATAAGTTGCCAGTTTTTTGCATGAAGAGCCAGTTTTCCCCCCAAAGGGTAAGAGGTAAGTGCTTGGTAATTTTAAAGGAAAGTCATTGAGACTGTTTACCATAGAGAGGTGTCTTGTTGCTTCCAGAATTGGAAGTGGAGGCACCCCATTGCTTAGTTCTGAAAGTCCCTTGGGACTGAAACCTGGTGTTTTTGGAATGTCTGGGTTTGGCTTGAGTGGCTCTGGAAGGAACTGGAAAGGACCAGTTCTTAGTAGGCCAGTGCCTACTAAATCTTGGAGGTTGTACTTGCCAGTTTGCATAGATTTAGCTTTATCTTACATCTTTTTTAGAACTTATTCAGCCTTATTGCCAAACAGATGGGTCTGCTGCAAAGGAGCATCCAACAATTTTGCTTTAACATGATCAGGCCTTAGCCAAGTATGCCTTCTAAGCACAGACCCAGTAACAGCAGCCCTGCAAGAGGCCTCCAAAGAATCAAAACCACATTGCAAAGTATGTTTTCCAACTTATTCAGCTGAACGCAATAAATCCTGTAAATCCTTATTTTCCACACAGTCAGAAATCAACATAATTTTCTGTTTAAGCAGTCCCATGATATGCTGTTGATATTTTAGCATATGGAATTGACAGTTTAAAGCCCTGATTGCCAGGGTTGCAGATGTATAAACCTTTTTACCCCATCTATCCGGTGCCCTGGAGTCTCTATCAGAAGGGGTAGGATTTTTAGCAGTAGAAGCCTTAATGCCCTTGGGCCCCTGAGAAATGGTTTCAGAGTCCTCAACAGGATTTTTGAAAAGGAATTTGTGGGAGTCAGGAACCCTGTAGTATCTGTCTGGCTTACAAGGGACTGGAGGCAGGGAATCAGGGGCCATACTGGATTCTGAAAACACATCACCACCAATGTCTAGTACAGGAGGTATAGCCAAAGGCCTATGCTGAGGAAGAAGAAGGAAACCCCTAAGCCTCTTTTTGGATTCAGAAAAATCCTGACTTTCCCAGTGGAAATCCTCCCTTAAGGTATGTAAAGTTTCCCCAAAAGAAAAATCCTCAGGGGGAGAAGCAGAAGGAATGGAATCCTCTGCATCAGAGTCCTTATAAGTAGGTATGGACAAATACTGTTCGTTAGAAGAGTCAGAAGAAAGAGTCCTGGTCAGAAGATTCATAGTCAAGTTCAGCCCTAGGCCTCTTAGAAGGGGGGGGGGGGTTCACTACCCCTGATAACAGTAATTAAATCTTCAGCCATTTTGATCATTTGTTTTTTGGGCACAGGGGCCTGAACATGTGGACTGGCGTCAGATTTTAGACATAGATCGAGATTTTGGTCTTAATATTGAAGGGGTGTCAGTTTAATATACAAATCTGTAGGCCTGAATACACCCTCAGAAGCCAGTGCCTGCACAGTGGCTCTGGACCCATCCAAGGTAGAGACATCTGCAGGTTCCATAGCTAAAGCATCTCGCGGCATACCGGACTCCGAATGGGTCTCGGCAGAGGCCTGCGGATCACAAGTAGCAGGTATCAGGGACTGCAAAAGTGTCTCACTGAGTACTGGTGAAATGGCGACTGGCTTAGGAGAAGCGGTGTCGGCAGTTTTGGACCTCAACGGCCTGTCTCTGTCTTTTTCTTTGCATTTTTCCAGTATTCCGGTAGTCGGATGGCTAACCAATGACATTTCTGGATAATTAAACCGAGAACCGAAATATTCAGAAGCAAAAATGTACCGACCACGAACAGTGCACTGATTAACTAAAGCACAAAACTGACAGCAAGGTACGTTGTGGTCAGGGCCTAGGCAAGGAATACAGTACAAATGGAACTCCTTATGAGGTATTTGCTTCCCACAAGTAATACAATTATTAACTTTTACTGACATCGGTAAAGTGCAAAAAAGTTTCCCCAACAGGGTACTTAGCTTTTAGTTGAAGACTTCGGTTCTGAAACTCGAAAACGAAAATTTCAGAAGTTGGCCGACCGGCACTTGAGAACTGCTTCAGCTTCGAGCACCGCGTGACAAGAAAGACTGATGAAATGGTGTTGGCTGCATGTTTTATACCCCTGACGACCTGATGTCATGGAAGAAGGGACAGCACCTGATGCAGGACCCAAGACTTTGTTAATCAGGCCGACTGAGAGCAACCTGCCAGCAGATTACCCAAATGTAATGACTGCAACAGTGAAACACGAAGAACATGGAAGGATTACCAATGATGGTAATGAAAAATTACCTCAAAGTTAAAAAGAGGGTAATAAAGGGAGGGAGTCTTAAGTATATGATAGGGTAGGAAAATATTAGTATAAACTGAAAAACTTTAAAGTAAGAAGAATGTATAAAACTTTCAAAAAATTAGACGCTTAGCTGAAGAGAGTGGCTTGACACGGCTGTACAGCAATACGGCAAATGAGATCTGAGGTAACATGAAGCAGAGCATTCTGGGTAGGACCTTGGGTCGAGAGTTTTTGGCTGACGCGAGCTTGATATTTGGCCGGCTCGGTTTCGAGGACAGAACCGATAACCCATCTGTAAGGAATGAACGAAGATTAACAACATCAGATTCATGGTTATACATTGTCATACTGGAAAAGACAATTATTTAGTCATGTTAAATGAGAGGACTTTCCTTGATTTATGCAGGCTTGTAATTTATTTCTGAGCCACTTTAACATTGTTTTTTACATCCTGATTACTGACTGCGTGTTGTTTAAACTGTTTAGTAGAAAAGGGGGATGATGAAAAGGAGGAAAAACTATTATTTGTTCTGAAAAGGAGGAATGAAAAATTTGAGACACTCCCTGAATTAGTCTCCCCATTCATCACACTTTTTAAGTAACCAGCAGCAGAAGATCAGTCTTTCTATCTAAGAGAAAAGTTTAAATCTCAGCTTTAGCATCCTCAGAAAGATTTTGAGATGGAAGCCAAGGAAGTCTCCTCAAAACTGATCCAGAAGCAGCAGCTCTGGAAGAAGAATTAGCAGGATCATAAACACATTTTAAAATATGCTTATTCATATGAGAACTAGCTGTCAAGGAAGCATTTAACAAATTCTTTACCTCAGAATAAGGATAGTTAACCATTAACTTCTGTATGTTCTCAAGAGACACAAACAAAACCTTTAAAGTATGAGCTCTGCAATTTAAAATCTTGAAAGTTAAAGTGATAAGAGGAACACATTTTCCCCCAATGTATCCATCGCTTTCCCATCCTTGTCAGAAGGGATGGGTGTAGTAACACAGATCTGTTTTACAGCAGCAGACATAGAAAGTGAAGTGACTGCTCGGTCTGCTTTAGAATTGCAAACAGGTGCTTTTGTGTCTGGGGCACCTTGTATATAACCTGTCAGACCTCTAGGAAGTAGGAGTCTGATTATCAAAAAAACTGGATGCAGTGAGAATAACATTCTGTACAGAAGGCACTGCAGGAGGGACAGGCCAACTTTAGGCATCTGTAGCAGCAAAAAAATCATAATTTTCTGTACCATAGCCTAGGAATTTCATTTTGTTCTCACTGGTGCACGTTTCAAACTAAATATGAAAAATCTAAAAAGTCTGTGAAAAAAATAGTTAACATGCAAGTCTGAAGCTACACTTTCCTTAGAATCAGATAGCTCACACTGGAAAGAAGCTCCTTGAAGTACACCCCTTCCCCTGCATTGACTACTCTTCTGACTGACAAATCGTGTCCAGAGCACAGCTGTGCAAGTAAATTACTGCTGCGGTAGCTGTAGCTATATAGCTTGCATAGGATATAACAACCTGCCAGGTTCCAGAACTTAGGGGCACCTTACAAGCACCCAGGTTGTTGACAGCTTGAGCTGAAGAGGAGAAAATCAGAGGTCTGGGTGCAAAGCCCCTCAGCACTTTCATGCAAACTGAAATAGGAAGGCTATAACCCTGAAAAGGTCAATGCTGGGTAAATAATAATCAATATCCTCACCCTAGAAATCAAAGTTCAAGCAAAAAATAAGGGGCTGGAATGATTGAGTCATTACTGCAGTGGTGATCATTTGAACATCTACTGTTATACTAACTTACTTATGCAACTACTTTATGTTCATCATTTGATCAATGCTGCAGTACCCTTAGTTATCCTATCTGCCTGAGTTGGTGGTAGCTGAAGTGAATGTAAAAGACCTGAAAGCATCAAATTCCTCGTTGCTTTGACCAAAATTACCCAACTCATTATGAATACCACCTCCAGTCTCCCCTAAAAAGAGGCCATTGGCCTAGTGGGACTAGGCCAGTCAACAAAGTATAAATATATCTGTATATGTACATATAGAATACCATAGCTTATAGAGTTGGGAAGAAAATGATTAGGGTCCAGGAGCCCCTGGAGAATGGTCTTAGCAAAGCCTGCAATAGGCATGGAAAAGGAATCTAGTTTGTAATGCTTTCTAAAAGTATGTACACAGGACCAAGAGGTAACCTCTAGAATACCTTCTATATTCCACCCCTTTCCAAAACGTCAATGATGAAGACAAGGCACTAGCAGAATGTGCCTTGATCCTGCCTGGAATTAACATGTTATGGTGGAAATAACAAAAGGGGGTGACATGGGACAACTATTTGGAAACAGTCTGCTTTGGCACAGATTATTCTTTTTTAAACCATCATAAAATGGATAACTGATCGGAATTTTTGAAGGTTTTACTCCCATCAAGATAATATCAGAGTTGTTTGTTTACATCCACATTTTGAAGAATCCTTTCTCCCTCAGTTTATGTTCTGGAAAGGGAGATGGATAGCTTGGCTTACAGTAAAGATGGACAGCACTTTAGGAAGAAGTGAAGAATTAGTTCTCAAAGAAACACCTATCTTTGTGCAAAAAATGAGGTGAGGTTGACAGACCATGAGAGCTTGCAACTCAGACATTCATCTTGCAGAGGTCAGGGCAATCAGCAACACTGTCTTCCATGTTAAGAACCTCAAAACAGCCGGATAAGCTGGTTCAAGTGGTGCAAGAGTTAATTTTTGCAAAACAAAATTGAAACCCAAGGAGGTGCCACTTATTTTCTAGTTGGAGAGGTATGCAGAACTCCTTTTAAAAAACATCTTGATATGGGAATACACTGAAAGAGAGGGTTCTATGAGCAGACATGTTGAAATGGCCAACAAATGAACCTTGACAGAAGAGACAGAAATGCCAGATAACAACTCAAACAAATACTACAGAACCAGAGAAATACTAGCATTAAAAGGGTATTTGTACTTAGTATGACACAAAGCAGAAAATGTTTTCCATTTGCCAGTATATGATTATTTCCTACAAAAAAGTTCCTTTGCCTCCTTTAATATCTGCTGGACGCCTTTAGAAAGCCGGTCCCTAAAGTTATTAAAACTCTTATCGTCAAGGGAGTTAGATGAAGTTGATTCAAGCTGGGGAGCATAAAATAAAATGCTATCTTGTGTGAGTAGGTCTAGTCTGTGAGGAAGCTTGTGTCAGCTGTATGGCCATTTCCATAAGAACAACCACTGTTGCTTGGGCCTGAAATGGGTCACCACAATTATCTTTGGTGAGTCGTCCAGAATATTCAGAATAGCCATGGACATCAGTAGAAAGGATGGAAAGGTATACATGGACATTCCTGTCCAAGGAAATGAGAATGCATCTGTTTTGCAGGCCTGCTTACAAGGGCTTCTGGTGCAGAAATTTGCTAGTTGTTTGTTGTGAGTGGAGGTGCGTAGATTTATCTGAGGTGCTCCCCATACTTGGATATAAACCTGAAGATCACCCCAATTCAGTTTCCAATCATGAAGTTCTGTTCTGGCCCTGCTCAGCTTGTCAGCCACAATGTTTTGCTCTGATGGAATGCAAGACATCTGTAGAGTAAGTCTGTACTGAATAACTTTATCTGAATCTACCATGGCAAATCTGCACAGAGGATAAGATCTGAAATCCCTCTGTTTATATACCACATCACTGTGAAGTTGTCTGTAATTACTTGCAGTATTCCCACGAACCATAAATGAATACATATCAATATCTCTTTTGTGTTGGCATTCTGGTCTTTTTCTTCTCCAAAGACCTTGTACTTCTACCAACAAAGACACAGCTCTCCAAGCAAAGTCTACTGCATATGTTGTTAAAGACTATACTGAAGATGGAAGACAGAATGACAGACCTGGATTCAGATAACACTGGTCTCCCCACCAAAGCAGTTCCCTTCATATAAATCACAAAACTAGAATCTGAAACATGAGGGAGTATTAATGTTGGTACCATACAGATTTTAGGTACCAGTGAATCTTTATTATGAGGACTCTGGCTAGAGGAATCGTGAGAATCATAGATGCCTTGAATCCCAGTATCCCAAGAAATTATCCTGCTGAAGTCCTGGACTCAGTGGAAAAACTCAGGAATAGCTATAGATAAAAATTAACTTTTTCCTAAAGGAAGAAAAGCTCTTTAAAATGAATTATCTAGGGGACACCCCAGAAACACAACCCTGTGGGAAAACGTCAAACAAGGCTTTTGAATGTTTTCCTGGAAACCCAGTCCATAAAGGAGATCTCATACCCAAGTAAGCCATTCCTGACGCTTCAAAAAAGACCCAGCAAAGTAAGAAAATAGTCTAAATAAGGAAAAATATGAACACCTTGTGGTCTGCAATAGGCTATCACTTGAGCTAGACACTTTATAAACAGTCTTGGAGCAGTGGATAACCCAAAGGACAAGGCAAAGAACTGAAAGTATAATCCCAGACACAGAAAACCTTAAAAAATTTAAATATGCGGCTATAGGAATATGATAAGCTTCCTTTAAATTTAGAGTTACCAGAAAAAAACTGGAAGGGGGAATAAGTGGTAGCAGGTTGTGAAAGGATAGCATTTTGAACTTTGGGACTTTCACAAATTGATAGAGAAAGGAAAGATCTAGGACTGGCCTTCATGAGGCTTCTTTCTTTGGTAACAGGAACATTCTTGAATAAAAACTTTTCCCTGTCAAAGAAAGAGGAACAGACTTTATGATTCCTTGAGTCAGCACATGCAGGGAAAGTAGTAGTATAATCTGGTGGAAGAGAAAGAATCCCTGAAAAGGAAGGAAGGGCTCCCACTATCATCTATACCCTTAATGGATCACTCCCAGAATCTACTTTTCTGACACTGTCTTGACAGAGAGAGAGAGAGAGAGAGAGAGAGAAATAGTCAGATTTTTGGGAAGATTTAAAAGCTGCTTGCCAGGTGGGAAAGGTGGGGGTGGGGGCATTACCATTTGAACATAGTCATTCAGACTTTTTGGACTATCTTAGCTTCTGAGAGACCCCACCCCCTTTTTGAAGACTCCTTGCCATTGTGATTTGAATGTCTACTTGTCAGAAATTGTTTGAGTATGCTTAGTTTGCTTTTTATAAAAGGATACTAAGTTAGGGATGAAACCTTTAGCATATGTGTAGAAGGAAGGTTGAAAAATATGAGTCACCCTGTGAATCAGTTTCCTTCTCCCATCACCATTTTAAGTAGCTCAGCAGTAGATGGTCCAAAAGCAACCTCCCTATCAAGGGGATAATTCAAAATTTCAACTTTAACATCCTTGGGTAAATTTTGAGAATGTAATCATGCAAACATTCTCATAACAGATCCAGTACCTACTGCACTGGAAGATGCATCAACTGAGTCATAACCACACTTCAAAAAATGTTTGGTCATCTGAGACACCAAATTGTGTAGTACAGTAAACTCTTAGTTAACTGGAACTCAAGCAACCAGAAAAAAAATTGAAGAAATATAGTACAATTTTCATACGTTGCACTTTGTTTGCCCCCTACCTACAAACCTTATGTTTTTAGAGTTTTAAAAAGGAAGAGAGAAATAAATTCCCTCTTCCCAACCTAAGAACAAGTCAAACCAAACAAATAGTATAGGGTACAGTATTAGTCAGGCCTATTTTTAATAGTAACTCTCAAGCAACCAGAAACTACAGTTATCTGGCATCTACCAATCCCCATGGGTGCCAGTTAACTGACAGCTTACTGTAAAGATTTTCACTCAAAAGAAGCAAAACTGGCAATAATATTACTCATTCTCAAATGAAGCAAATAAAACTAAGAAATGAACCTGACAATTAAAGAATCCTGAAAATAAGTGCGCAGAGAATACACTCTTTTTTTAAATCCATCAAAAGCTTTCCATTCCTTACTGGGGGGAAGGTTAGCATTGACTAAATTTTAACTGTGGAAGGATTTTGTCAAGGAAATATCTGCACATTCAGATGCTGGTTTAGAAAACAAATTTTCTAAGACCGAGAAACTTTATACAATCTGTCTTCTTAGGTGCTACAGAGGTTGGCTATCAAGCATGTTGCAAGCTATAATAAAAACACCCTCTAAAGCTGGAACAACAAGAGGAACAGCAGTAGGCTGAGGAAATCCCAGCTGTAATAAATCATATTTTCTCAAAGAAACTGGAATGTCATCATGTTCCCACTGAACCAACTGGTTCATCATATATATGGTTACAGAAAAAAGAAAATTCTTCTAAGGGACAATCAGAAGAAATACTCTCCTCAGAATTATAATCAGTTACCCAAGGAAATAAAAAAATAAAACAAAACAGTTGTTACTGGGCAATACAATTTCCTGTTCATCGCACTGGAAATCTTCAGAAAACAAAGATTCCTTTTTCTTTTACCAGTAAATCCAGAATGAAAAATGTTAAGAGTCTTAACTAAGCCCCAGGACATGCTCAATAAATCATCCCTACCTAAAGTGAGAGAGAGGAGAAGATTGTTTAACTTTCTGCTTCTTTTTAACTGGAATATCCATCAAAGCAGACTGTCTCCTGTCAGAAAGATCACCCTAAGGGACAGGTATCCTAGTTCAGCTAGGCAGAAAAACATTTCTTGCTTTTTTTTCTAAGACTGATATGAGTAGATCTCCCATGACCATTAAGGACATTCCAACAGCCACAGAGGATGTGTATAACCCCTGGTCCATGGTGGCTGAAGGGACTACACCAAAGGAAACCAAGGAAGAGAAGTGGTCTGAGGAGCCAGGAATAACCAGTGCAGAGTCACCCAACTGTGGCTGAGGCAAAGTAGTAGCCTGCTGAAAAGGCAAAGGCTGTCTGGAAATATGAACCAAGGCACTAATAAACTGCTCCACGGTAAAGCTGAGAAGGACGCCTGAAGTCTGGATAAAACTAACAGCGGCAGTCGGTATAAAGGTAATTATCAAAAGGGTAATGTTTTTGCTGTAAAATGACTGTGACACGTACCATATACACTTACCAAAGCCCCTGAGAACAATTTATAAAATGTTTTCTCACAAAGAAAATTACAATAAACATTAGAATAGCAAGTTTATACTAAAAGTAATGTAAGAACCATAGTCTCTCATGTGACAGAAAAGTTGCGTGATAGTCCAACTAAAATTAAACTCTTAGTATAAAACAAACAGTTTTACACAAAAATCTACTCTTTTACTCATAAAATAAAGAGTGGAAGTTTTTTTTTTTTTTTTACCCAAAGGGAACTTGTCTGTCCAGCAATGAGGAACCGTTAGCCAGCAGTCAATTCCCGAAAGCTCACAAGAGGACCATTCTTCAGTGGCAGGAAAGCTCTATGGGCTTGCAGCCCAGAATGCTGATTTTCTCCAACTCTGCTTGAGCTCTCAGTCATCTGGGCACCTGGAAGGTGCCCTTAAGCTTTTGAATTTGGCCAACTGGGTTTAGGATATAACCCATATACTGCAGCAGTGATCAAATGATGAACACATCTTTTTCTTTTCTTCCTTGAAGATAGCTCCTAAATGTCAGTAAATCTGCCCAGACCATCAAAACAGAAACAGCAGAACAAAAAGCTTTTCTTATGAAGTGCACTCTCCTGGTACAAAGCTTAATCCTTAGGCACAATGGATAATACATCCAAAATCACATTACAGGCAAGTGAAGACCCCTTTACTTTCTCCATCCCTGGACACTGACAATAGTGGTTCTTCCTTGCCCACCAAGGACATTTCTATAGCCACAGAGGATTTGAATAACTCCCAAGACTTTGCTGGCTTAGAAGCCTACACCTAAAGGACTGGGGGAAAAATATGGGTGATCTGAGGAACCACTAATGACCACAGCAGACTTACCCACCAGCAGCTAAGGAAAACTATGATCCAGACTGACCCTTGAAGACTCCTTAATAATTTTTCACTTTTTGTACTCCAAGAAAGCTACTACCATGGAGCCAAACTGCGACTCCATTGGAAGGCCAGGAAGGAGGTCTGAAATATGGGTCACAGAACCACTAAGAGTCCGTTAAGGTGATCAGCAGAAAAAATATGGTTGTAAGGTAAGTAAACCACTGAAAGTCTCCCACAAGGACAAGATCCTGCCCCAAATATGCTCACTGTCAATAAACACACTTTTCTTTTTTTCAAAAATTAAACTTTTCCTCACAAAAAGTTTACACAAGCACTGACATCACATTTTCCTTCACAGAGACATAACGGTCTCAGTCATTCTGTTTCTCGGTACAAGTAAGACGGGACACAGAAACACAAATTTTCCAAATAAATTTAAATAAAAATAGGAATATTTTTTCCCAATGGGGACTTAACTGTCTTCTCTTGAAGTACTGCTAGCAAACTGATATAATTAAAGGGCCTGCCACAGAAGCAGACACTTTGGAGGCAAAAAAGCTCTGACATGTTTTAGAGCTCCAAATGCCTTTTACATAGAGTGTCAATGTGCACTCCTGGCAGTTGGAAAGCCTAGGAGAACATCCAAAGATCTGGGAGGCTGGCAGGTACAGAGGTTAAGACCCACACATCTTAGGCTACTGCAACTATGTATTGAACAACTAAAAGACACAAGCAGATGCTTGTTTTGTCACATGCATGGCAGCATGATGAAACACTCAGAACACACACTTTTGAGATTAGGGTTGTTCTCCACCATTCAAGTAGATGAAACCAGGAGTCATCATACTATTGTATGGCCTAAGGCAACTACTTGAAAATCTGCTAACTGATAACATATCACCTGTAGTCTTGATGTCAGCCTTTTCACCATCACAATCACCTTATAGAAATAAACTTCAGGACTGCAGCTGAGGAAAAAAAAAGTTTTCTTGTGATTGCTAAATTGACTTTTTAAGCTAACCACAACCAAAAGTCATTTGCTATACAGCAGTTCATTGATTGCTTCTAGGTATTTCTAAATGTTAGTGACAAAAAAGAACTGGTAATGCCTGTGCATTTAATTAGAACAGTGGAACAAATGCAGCATTTGTCCCAGACACCAACTTGTAAGGGCACAAAACAGCTTACAAACTGTCAATTACACAGTCAAGATGATCTAGGTCTTCAGCACATGCATGAGCCTAGGTTTCATCCCTGGTTTACATGTTGATAACACCATTACTGAACTTCTGCTGCAGCCTGAAAAATTGAAGGAATGCAAGTTACGGACTGAGATCTACATGTCATATTAAGATTTGTTTTTTCATCTTCCTTTCGTAAGTAACCAAACACCATCAAAATGTTGAGAAACACACCAATAACTTTGGAGGTATAGTCTGATAAGCCAAATCACAACTGCTAAACTGCAGTCTAAATGCCATATAAGAGTCAGAAAAAACATTACCTGAACTAATGCAAGTATAAATGATGTCAGTAGTGGAGGAAGCCTTACCTGGGTGAATAAAGACTTTGGTTAAATGACCATAATGCCAGGCAACACGTGTCTCATAATTATTAAATGTTAGGAATGAGCAATAATTTTTATTCCCCTTATTTCAAGCCATACACTACAGAATACTCTAAAAACTTCTTCATAAAAAAGTATGCAAATAACCCCACTATGCAGAATAATGTTTCATAAAATAACTAACAAATTATAAGGAAAGAATAGTTTTGTAAAATCTTGCCATAACCATAGAAGTCCTTCTCTTCCATGTTGCAGTAGTCTTACTGTGGGATTCCCCACCTCAGGTGACCTGAATGCTGGCTCCTATACAAAAGCCTGGCTGCTGTAGGTGTATGGGATGTCACATGTAGGACCATAAACCAGGGACCTTAAATGTGATGTCTGCACGCACAAACCTCAGAACATAAATGCCCAGTCGGACAGTGCCATAGAGAGTAACAAGTGATGTCAGCCAGAGATGCAAAGTGTCATATGCTGGCTAGTCTGACCCTGGTCTAGGGTAGAGTATCAGAGTGTCCTTAAGACAGGGCAATAGTAAAAAAGGTGGACAGGTGGGTGGGAAGGAATACTGCAACATGGAAGAGAAGGACATCTATGGTTATGGTAAGATTTTACACAACTATTCTATGTCCTTCTATTCTTATGTTGCAGTATTCTTACTGTGGGGAGTACGACAGCTTAGTTAGTTAGAGGGAAGGGTGAAGGTAGATGTAGCTAATTCCAAAAAACCCTGCAGGATTTTTATTTTTTTATTTTACATTTGTTGACCGGGAAAGTCCGACTAGGTTCCACAGATCCTGTTTTCAGCGGAGGCCCAGGGAGAAATGCTCCAGAAATGCAGGATGCAGGATTGCTCTAGTAAACCCTGCCGGGCTCTGGAGATGTGGTCCAATTTGCAGTGTTTGGTGAAGGTGTGAATAGTGGACCAGGTGTCTACTTCCAGGATGGAGGCTGTGTCCAGGCTTTTGAGGAAGGCTTTGGAGGTTGCCATGCCCCTGGGTAGAATGAGCTCTTACTCCCTGGGGTAGGTGTTTGCCATGGTGGGAGTAGCAGAAGCAAATAGTTTTCCTAATCCAACAGGAAATAGTTTGTTTTGAGACTGCCTTGCCTAGGGCCCTAGGATGGAAGGGTATAAAGAATTGGTTCGATTTTCTGATGGACTTAGTTTTGTCTAGATAAAACCTTAGCTGTCTGTGCACATTCAGGGAATGGAGTATCCTCTTACTGTCATTGGTTGGAGAGGGGAAGAAGGTGGGCAGGTGAATGGATTGGTTTAGAGACAGTTCGTTGACCACTTTAGCTATGAAGGAAGGATCAGTATGTAGGGTCACCCTATCCTTGTGGAAGGGAGTGTAGAGAAAGCAGGTCATTAGAGCTTGTAGCTCTGACCCTCTTCTAGCTGAGGTAAGTGCCACTAGTACAGTCTTCCATTTATACATTTGGTGCATAGCAGCACTAGCTGGTTCGAATGGGGCCAGAGTTAATTTATCCAGAATGAAGTTCAAGTCCCAGGCGGGTGAGATGGGTTTTCTTGATGGTCTGATGTGTAAGACCCCTTTCAGGAATAATTTGACATCTAGCCTGGTTAGTAAGGGGGATCTAGTGGTAGACAGGCTGAAATTGCTGATAGGTGGACTTTCACTGAAGAGTAGGAAAGACCAGCCTTAATTAGTTCACATATATAGGTAAGGACTTGGGGGGGGGGGGCACCTGGCAGGTATCCCTGTCCTTATGGAGACACCAGCTGGAGAATCTTTTCCATTTTGATAAGTAGGATCTCCTAGTAATGGGTTTCCTGGCCTCCCTCAGGACTAAACGCACGTCCTCTGAATATTGGTGTTTGAAAGGGATTAGAAGCTTATCACCCAGAGTGTTAGGCCTAACATCTATTGGTGAGGGTGAATTTGAGTTCATTTTTGTTGTGCGAGTTAGGTTGTGGGGTAACTTGTGGTGATTCTCCTTTGCTAATGAAAGAAGTAGGGGGTACCAGTGCTGCCTTTGCCAATAGGGAGTCACCAACAAGATTTTTGGTTTGTTCCTCATGATTTTCAAGAGGACGTTTTGAATGAGAGGGAAGGGTGGAAATGCATATAGAAATCGCCCCTTCCATGGAATGCTTAAGGTATTTACCCTCCAGGCAAGTGGAGAGTGGTCCTTGGTGCAGAATCTTTTCAATTGTCTGTTCGGGGAGGGGGGGGGCAAAAAAAATCTTCTTGAGGTGTGTCCCACTGGTGGACAATGTCTAGAAAGGTCTTCCTGTTCAGCATCCACTTGTGCTGTAGAGATGTTCTGCTGAGAATATTCACTTGTTTGTTGTCCTGAGCAGGGATGCATGTTGCCTGCAGGGATAAGTTGTTCCTGGAGGCGAGATCCAAAATTTGTAATGCTATCCAGCAGAGGAAGTAGACCTTGGCCCCTCCCTGTTTGTCTAGATACCACATGACTGGGGTATTGTCTGTGAAAATCTGAATGGGGCCTGGTTGCAGGATAGGGAAGAAGGCTTTCAGGGCCAGAAGAACAGCAGTCATTTTCCTCACATTGATATGTTTTATTTGGAGGGTAGTGTTTCCGGTCTCCTGTGCCATGAAACCTTTCATGGTAGCCCCCCCCCCTTCCAGGTCTGATGCATCTGTATGTTATGTATGTGCTGGGTTTGGTGGTTGCAGTGGAAGGCCCGGGTTCAGGAGTATTTCTTGGATCCATCACCTTAATTCTGCTTTGAGGCAGGGCAGCAGGGTAATCCTCTAGAGGATGTTGGTGTTGTGACCAAACATTTTTCAAGTACCATTGCAGCTTTCACATGTGCATTCTGGCTAGAGGCAGCATGGGAATGGTGGCTGCCATTAGTCCCAGGATCTGCAAGAATTGTCTTGCAGACATCTGATTAACTTGTAATAAGTTATGGAAGTGAATGGAGAGAGAGAGAGAACTTTGTCCTGAGGGAGGAAAGCCTGAATCAGGTCTCTTCTGATCCTGCAGCCCAGAAGAATTTTGTCCTGCTGGGGAATTAAGGATGATTTCTGAAGGTTAAGGGTGAATCCCAAGTTTTGAAGCAGGGAGGTCATTTACCTCAGATGGTTTAGAAGGGTGTCCTCTGTTTCTGCTAAAATGAGGATGTCATCTAGGTAAGGATAGATTTGAACACCTTTGGTTCTGCAGTAAGCTACGGCTGGGGATAGACATTTTGTAACTACCCTGGGTGCAGTAGATAAACCAAAGAGTAAGGCTGTAACTTGAAAATGAGAGCAGTGCCCAGTGAAATGCAAGAATCTTCTGTTGGAAGGGTTTTATGGGAATATGGAGATGAGCTTCCTTTAGGTCAAGAGTGGCCATAAAGACCTGGGCTGGCAATAATGGAAGAAGAGTTTGAAGGGATAGCATTCTGAATGATGGAACTTTTAGGAAAAGGTTTAGAAAGAATAGATCTAGTATTGGTCTCCAAGGGCCACCTTTCTGGGGACCTGAGTAGGAGCCTTTTCCTTCTTGTCCTCGAGGAACAGGTTCTATAGTTGCTAATGCCAGGAGGTCTTGCAGTATGTGAGGGATGAGATGAAGTTTTTTTTTGGTGAAAAAGGAATGCCCCTTGGAAGGGGCTTTTCCTTCTAAAAAAGGAAATATCCATTTTGTATTATTGCCAGCACCCAGTAGTCTGATGTGATGGATTTCCAAATGGGGAGGCAGTGGGGAAGGCGGGCTTGACAAGGGGAGGTGGGAAAGGCAGTCACGCACTGTTGGGTCCACTTCTGTCTTGAAAAGGCGGTCTCCGACTGGGTTGTGAGGCAACTGGTCTGGAGGAGGTTTGCCTCTTGGCTCCTTTCCTATGCCTGGAAGAGGAAGGGGTAGCAGAGGATAGGGGCCTCCTGACAAAGGTAGTCTTTGCAGGATAATTCCTGTAGTATTTAGGGATGGGAGACACAAGTGAGTTTGATGTCTTGAAGCGCTTTACTTTTTTCCTGCAGGTTTTTGAAAAGGTCTGCAGTTTGTTTACCAAACAGGAGGTTGTTGTCTAATGGGACATCTAGGATTTTAGACTTGAAATCCTCTGGAAGGGGTTGTAGGCATAGCCAGGAATATCTGTGGAGTACTGATGTAGAAGCAGCAGACTGTGCCAAGGTCTCTGCTGAATCAAAACTGGATCTAATAGACGGTCTGGCTACCTGTGAAGCCAGGGATAGTTTAGATGCTATCTCAGTTTTGGTAGGGCACTCAGGGGTGGATGCAAGAGAGTAGAGGCTTGTGATACTAGGTCCAAGGCATATCTTATCATATGGGTTTGGTAGTTGATAGCTCTAAAGGCTAGGGTGGAGGAGGTACAAACCTTCTTTCCTATCCTGTCCATGTTTTTGCTATCCTTGTCAGTAGGCAGAAGAGATGCTGAAGGTATCAGTCTAGATTGCTTGTCAGGGGATACAGCAATTACAGGAGGGTCTGCCAGGGGTGGTTTTACTAGGAATTTCTGTCCATTTGGAACTTTATAGAACCTGTCAGGTCTCTTAGGGGCTGGTGCTTGTGAGTCTCAGTTCTTTGATGTGGAGGTGAAAGCATCAAGGTAAGCAGGAATGACTGGTGGGATGGCTGAAGGTGAGGGAGATTCCAACTGGAGTAGTTCAAAGTATGTCCTTTGAGTGTCAGTCATTTGGGAAGTGTCCCACAAAGTATTCTTTCATTTTAGTGATGGTCTCCCCAAAGGTGATATCCTCTGGTGGAGAGTCCCCCTCTATGGATTCCTCATCAGGGGAATAATATTCAAGTCAGGAGGCAATTTGTGAAGAATAGGAGATTGATTCATCAGAAGATGAGTAATAGGGTCTCTGTTCTTCTTCCCCTTCTTGGGCAGTAGGCAAAGGGAGGGAAGTGGCAGACGCAGGTCTAGGACTGAGCAATGGAATGGTGGAGGGTGAAGAGGCCATGGGCCTAAGGGCAATGAAGGCCTGCATCAAAGAACTGGTAAAAGATTTCCAGTCTGGGACTTCTTCAGAACGTGGAGTTTGGTGTTTTGTTTTCGTTTTTTTTTTTAAAGGCATAGGTCTCGGAGAAGGTCTGGGTTAAGGAGCCTGGGAGATGGTAGGGGTTTCACCCAGTGGAATCCCAGTCAGTCGTCTGACTATATCTGGTTCCCCCCTTGGCATCGGTAGGGACTGACATCAGAGATCTCTCCATGGATGTGCTGGCCATTACTTCCAAAGTGGCTTCCTCGAGGGCAGCCATCAAAGTAGAAGGTTCTGTCGGATGTCCCTCAACTCCTAAATCGGAAGCTGGCGGGATGTCCCATGGTCGGAGAGGCAGAAGAAGTAGGCCTGGAAACCTTGGTCTTTTTCCGTGGTGGTTCTGTTGGAGCAGCCAATTTGGGATCCATCCTGAGTGCTAATTTTTTGAGTCTCTGTTTTTTTTAAGTATAGGTTAAGGGCAGTCAGATGGCTATGGAGGGTCTTGAGTACAAAAGATTGGCAAATTAAGCAAGTGGTATGGTCGTACTCTTGGCCTAGACAGAAAACGTAGTGGTTGTGTGCATCTTTATGCAGTATCTGGCTTTGCCCTTCTTAGTTGACATCGGCTAATGGTAACTACAGCAAACCAAGCTCAAGCAATATATAAAGTCAAAACCCACAACAAAGTACTTATCTTTACATGTCTTCAAGTAAAGGAGTGAAGCGATTGATGTGACGTTGACTAGGCTGAAAAGTTATGAGGTCTATGTGTGCAGACATCACATTTAAAGTCCCTGGTTTATGGCCCTACGTGTGATGTCCCATGCACCTACAGCAGCCAAGCTTAAGCTTTTGTATAGATGTCGACGTTCGGGTCACCTGAGGCGGGGAACCCCACAGTAAGAATACTGCAACATAGGAATAGAAGGACATCTAAGATTTATGGCAGTCTCATATTTCAAATGCATTTTCTTCACAGCTTCAAATGAGGTACTGCAAATTACTCCCATCTTCCATCATTATGTTGTTCACGGATAACATGTCAGCAGTTTATATGTAAACAGAAACTAAACTGCTATTCAAATATACTAATTCTAGTCTGTACAAAACATGTATCCAATTTGCTTTCTAATTCTAACACTTTCAGAAACAGGAGTTCCCTAAAATTTAATATATGTTTCATTTGTTAAAAAGCCCTGTGTGTTTATTGCAGAATAATATTCTTGCCATCTAATGCAAATAATAAATGAAGATAGAAAATAAAGATATACAAAGACCTTAACAAAAATCTCCACTTACTATAACCTCTTTAATGGCTGCTCTCAGCACCTTTTCGGTTTCATTAATCTCCATTGGCCGTGCCATTGCTGTTGTTCTCATGTCCTACACACAAAGTGTCACAAAAGAAAGAAAAGAAAAGTAAAGAAGTTACATTAACTCTTCTCTCTTGATTATACCTGCATAACCTACATTTCACAGACTAAAAAGGCATGCGACAAAGTAACATATTTGCATATATGCCAATGACTGAAAGAACACCCACAAACAACTGCCCTTGACATCAACACTTTTCAAAGAGACACTAAACACAAAAGCCAAAGATTATGGGTATATATTGAGCTTAGCTGCAAGAGGCAGCCAAAGCCAAGAAAAATAAATTGGGTAACAATATAAATGTGTATATACACACAAATATTTAAGTGCACTCACATAAACACACACCAGGAACAAGTGCAAACTGCTTGTGCTTACCTATACCTGTCAGTTCCAAGTGAGATAAAATAAAGAAATGTGCTCTGACATTGCACTTGTGAGTGGCACATTACGGCTAAACATTTCATGCCATAATTGCTAGCACCTTACTACATATTTTCTATAGTAAATGAAATACAGCTGTATAAACTTTCCATATATACACACACAGCAATATTCATGTCCTAGAGTGACATAATTAACCAATATTCCATGACTGTGCATGGATATATCAGGATTTACACACAGTGGTGTGGTTTGATTACAAGGAGACGCCACAACAGGAGTGGATTATTGCTATTACACAATTACATTATTTAAAAAGAAATTGCTTACCTTTCTTAGATAATGTATTTGTATAAGGGCACTTCAGTCTTCTGTATACTGATATACTGCACATGTGCATGGGACTTGCAACCCGATGCATGCATAGTGCATCAGTGCAGGAAAAGTGACAAAGTATAATCTCCACTGCTGTGTTTTTAATAGTTACAAAAGAATGAGATTTGCTACGATATGCCTGGGTACTCTTCTTCTCTTCTCCTGGAAAATACACTGTTTGAGTAAAATGAAGATTTTCCTTGGACATCTTGGTTTGGGGAACCAATATATATCGGAGACATAAAATACTAATTGGAGCAAAAAAACTTACCTCAATCAACAATCTTATTAGGGACAGCCCTATTTTTTCTACAAGTACACCCAGATAAATATTTTTTTCCAAGATTTTATGTAAGTACACTCAAGATATTTTTTTCCAAGACAGGTTTGAAACTATGGTCAGTTTACAGCAAGGAGGCTGGGATGAAGGAACATACCAATATATTTTGAACTGGATTTACACAAGTTGTAAAGGAAAGACTGGTTTGCAGCAATGAGGCAAGACGACAATGAGTGCTAGCAAGGAAGAGATTTGATTTCCTACCACTGACTTTTAAGCCACAGATCTCAGCAAAGGCTGACAGAAACTGTGTGACAATCGTGAAATAACAAATCTAGTTTCTACCTTATAAAGTGAACAGCCAGAAAGCTGCATTAAATTGTGAATATACTTGTTTAAGGGTTTTGAAGCCACTCATGCCTTGGCCTTTAAAGAGGTTGAAAAGGAGTACAGGATGTAGAGTTACCACCACAGCCAATGACACAGTGTAAAGGGCTGCTACTACAATGATAAACTTGGGAGGAAATGCCACTGACTTAAGGACCTTCCAAAGATTAGCACCACAGTCACTGAAGAAGTGTAAAGGCCTGCTACTACACTGATAAACTTAGGAGGAAATGCAACAGACTTAAAGACCTTCCAAAGATGCTGACAGTGAATGGAGTCAAAAGCTTTTTCAAACTCAGCAAGTGGGCAGTGTAGTCTTGCATGAAAACCTGAAGGGTATTTATATGACTTAACATACTCCTGCAAGATAGGAATCCTTCCTTACAAGAAAGCAACGGAAGGGAGAAGTTGTTTCACCCAATCCACAAGGACCCTTTCATAGAGTTCAATCAATGTCAACTTCAGAAAAAGATATAGGTTGGCAGAGCCCACAAATTTATCTTTATTATTTTTTGATAATACCACAATGGCAGAGGTAAAGACTGATTAAAAGACTAGCTTTGCTGTTGATTTAAACATAACAATGCACCCAGAAAGGGCGTTATCTGCATATCTAGAAGATGGTATAGTTCTGGGGTGGGCATCAATACACTGTGTACTTCATTTTCTGTGACCAGGTCTACAAGTACTAGTTTAAAGACTTGTGAAAGCAGAGGGGCCAGCCTTTTATACAAGAAATTAGTGACACCTGAGTGTTTTTTTTTTCTGACCAGTTGTCTCAGAACAAGGGGACTTGCAAGAATACACAAACTCTTCATTTATGCTCAGGCAGGAATACAGAAGATTACTACTATGATGGTGCCTTACAGCTTGGCACTATCATTTGCCTATGTCTCTCAATTTTGTAAACCATTAGCTTCCCCAGCCTATTACATTCAGTGCAAAAAGGCATTGCTGATGCACTATCTGATAACACGTAATTACGTGCAGCATCCCTGTAAGACTTCAGTGTGGCTGTGTCCTTAAATCTAGTAGATTCACATTTGTTCAGTGTTTCAAAGATATATGCCTGGCGTCTGTTTTCAATTTTACTTAGGAAGACTGCTCTGGACCATTTGTAAATCTTGATCAGTTCTACCTTAAAATGATTCTCACCAGATATGCATGGCAAAACCTCAACCACTCCATTGATTTAAACATTTCTGGAAATGCTCCTAAAAATTTTTGAACATCTTTATTAAATAATCATATTTTAAACTACAACATGAGTCTGCATACATTAACAGAAAACAAAAACTGCAATAAAAGTTTCTATTGTTGTTATGCAGTATATATGCATGTTTTAACAAATGTCATTTACTTCGACATTACATAACACACTCAAAACTTCTGTGTTCTCTTAAACCTCACTCCAGCACCAGAAAAGTATTCTATGTGTATTGTTCCTATAAATTCCATTTATTTCTAAAGGTCTCTCCTCCAGTTCTTTCAATTCTTTTCAAGGGTGTACCAGGCATACACTTTGTACTCTACAGTGTACATCTTTCTTTGCATCACTCAAATCTAAAACAACAATATTCTTAATAGTTTTGGAGGAAACTGCAGAAAATGATGAGTACATTTACTAACTGCAATGGGGCATCATTTTGAAAGATGTGTTTATTTGTTTGAAATGTCAGGTGGGTTGGGGGTGCAGTAAAAGGAGTTCATAAGTAGAAAATGAAAATTTCTGTCTACACCCCTGCTTTTTTTTTTACAATATTCAAAACTTCCATTTTGCTTAGTACAGATTTTAATTATGGTTGGTGCGATGACCTTGTAGCAACCAATGCCAATAAATGTGAAGTAGATGCTATTACCCAGTCTGTTTCAATGAATAATCCACAAAATACAACCTTGGCACTAACAGCATAACAGGATTGTGCACTACTGTCTTGGGTTTGGGTCTCCAACCTCCACACCCAAAGTAGACTGTACACTGTTCACTTACAGAGCCACATCACTCTCTTCATGAATCAAGGTCTTCCAGGGCCACTCTATTTACAGTAACTGCCTTTCACTTTATTTTTCACATACACACCTGCACAAAATTTCCAGGGAAGGCTGTTGAATCCTCCAATTCCACACACCTTTCTTTCAGGGCCTGGTAGTACTCCCACCACTGTGAAGAAAGTCAGAGACTTCTACTTACCTGCATACTCTGATTGTACCACTTGATATCAGTTTTACAGGTAGTCGGCTGAAGTAATCATGAAGATGTGACCCTTACAGTTTTTTATCCCTTAGTGCAAGTGGTTACTGTCTTCGCAATTAAGCAACCATGCATAAATACTCTTATAATAAATCAATAGCAGCCACAATAGCTTTAAGATAATTAAAATGGGTTTTACTTAAATAATAAAGAAAATAACGAAAAGTTATGACTGCAGATGCATCCATGAAGGACATCACCAAATAAAATATACACAGGTTAGCACACAGGGAAGATTAAAGTAAAGTACAGTAAACATATGCACACAGAAAAATCTAACTCCAGCTATCTTAAGATTCCTAGGTAGCTGTTACAAGGAGTACTGTATCTTAAACTGTCCAGCTACAGACAGGATGTTCTCACAGCATGTCTACGCTTGCCTCTCAACATTTCATTAAGTCACAATTATAATGCCAAAGTCCTTGTGTGACTTCATTGTTGCTCCAGAGACTGGTCATAAACCAAGCAGCCCCACAGCCATTGCAACAGTATCAGTTCACCCCGATACCTTCACATCTGCTTATTCTTTAACTGCATCCCAAATGGGCCTTAAAATGTTTCAATGACCATTGCTTCCAGTGCTCTTTCATCCTTGTCTATTATAGGTTCATTGGTGTGTACTAGGCTAATGGCCCTGGAGCCTTTACAAGCCTAGCCATAGGATTACCCTGGCATAGTGCCACCCGATCTTACTTCCCAATGTCTCTGTCAAGTAGAGCCACTGGAGTTATCCCCAGGGTGAATTTACTGTTTCCCATCCACTCATCAAGATTTCTCTTGAAGAGGGTCAGTGAGGTGCTCTGCTTGACATGTATGGGAAGTCTGTTCCATAGCATAGGCAGTCTCTGGGTTATCTTAGGAGAAGGTGCAATCCTGTCTATGAATTAGCCCCTCCCCCCATCCTTAACATCTGTACAAATTAGAAGTTATGTACTTACCATAATGTGGCATCTGTGTTGTCCATTTTCATTCTTCCTCACTATTGGGTTATGGATCCAACCATCGAGTCTGACTCTGCTGCATTTCCCAGACTTGGATCCTAGTCTTGAGCCCTCACTCTACCCATAATAATCTACACTCTCTACAGCTTCCTCAGATTGAGTTTGCTGCCTTATTGCCTACAGAACAAAGAGACAGTATACATATAAAAGAAACAAGAGGCTCAAACCAGAACATAAATGTTCCTATAAATTCCAAATATCCTCTAGAAGCCACTAGGTTGGGGGATGGTGGGGAAAGATGGGAGGAAGAATGAAAATGGACAGCACATATGTCAAGTTATGCTAAGTACATAACGTCTAAATCTGATGTTGTCCTTTTCATTCTTTCTCATTATTGGGACAACGTCCGTAGTTATGTTACTCTTGGGTGCCCTCAAGGAATGATATGCCTGAGCTCTGTCGAACTAAAGAAGCTCTCCTTCTGGAGACAAAGTCCAAATTGTAATGCGCCAGAAAGGTACGAGTCTCTGACCAAGTAGCTGCATGACATATATCATCAATCGATGCTCTGGAGGAGAAAGCAAATCATGTAACCATCTAGTAGAATGGGCTTTAAAAGGGACAGGCAATTCCAAACTCCTTTTTTTTTGAATAAATTAGTGAAATACAATCCGTAATCCATTTGGCCAGTTTAACTTTGGAGACTGCCTAGCCTCGTCAGTTAGGAGAAAAAAGGTACAAATAGTTCAGATTTTCTGTACTGTTTTGTTCTATGAAGGTAAAATCAAAACTGTCTGTGAACATCAAGATGATGTAAAACATACTCGTCCTTGTTACAGAAATTTGGAAAGAAGACTGGTAATTGAATAGGCTGGTTAATATTAGTCTCTGTGGCTACTTTAGACATAAAGGAGGGATTGGTACAGAGGGATACTCCTATCTTTATGAAAAATAACATAAGGCAGTTTAGATAAGTCCTGAAATTTAGAAATTCTTTTGCTGATGTAATGGCTACCGAAAAAATGGCTTTCCAGGAAAGAAATTTAATTTCACAACCACTAGCTGGCTCAAAGAGCTTTTGAGTTATGCCCTGAAGAATCACAGTGAGATCCCACATCAGAGTTGGATCTTTTATTGGAGGTCTAAGTAGAAAAATCCCCTTCATGAATGCCTTAGATAATCTAGATATAGACAGCGAACCAGAAACATTTCTAACATGAAAATTGGATAAGGCTGCCAGGTTAAGTCTTATAGTAGAAAAACTAGCCTCTGCAAAGTAAGAAAAAGAAGGACAGCTGAGGCAGAGGCTGAGAAAGGATGTTGAGTTTCTGATGGGTGAGACAGGAGGTCCTATCTGGGTTCCAGAATTCATGCAGAATATTTCAGATGAGTCCAGAGAAAGGTAAACTATATCTGATGAGGTCAGTACGGGGCAATGAGGATTACTGTACTATTCAGCTTTCTAGCTTTCTGCAGAAACTTTGGGATCAATTGTGGAGGGTGACAGGCATAAAGGAGACTGGAGGACCAATCGTGAACCACAGCATCTCTTAGGGACTCCACCACAGACGTGATCAGAGTGAACTGCTTGTTGCAGTTGTTGTTCTGGGGTGAAGCAAAGAGGTCGCAGCAAGGTTGACTACAATGGCTGAAAATCAAGTATGCTACTGACTGAATAAGCGACCACTGGTGAGAAGTCAGAATGGACCTTCTAAGAGTTTGTTTACAAAAACATTGGAATTCCCCAGTATGTGTGTTGCAAGTAGAAAGCGGCCTGAAGATATCACCCATTCCCAAACCAAACAGATATAAATGGGTTCCTCCTTATTTGTTAATGTACCAGACTACTGACATGTTGTCTGTTTGAACTGCAACAGTTCCAAGGGGGAGAACATCCTGAAAGGCCTATAATGTTAATAAGACCGCTCTCACCTTCATAACATTGACATGCAATCTGGACTCCATGTGAGTGCATGTGCTTTTGGGCCCTTGAAATGCTCCCCCCACCCCAGCTGAGAAACATCCGTGGTCACAGTGGCTGTGGGGGAAGGAAGAAGAAATGGCCTGCCAACGCAGAGGCAATTTGAAAGAAAGCAGCATTGTACATGACATTTGCAAACTGATGTTAGTCTGACAGGAACAGATAGAGACTTATGCAGAATTTTTACTGGCCTGGGATAAATCTAACTCCAGCTATCTTGCATTTAATAGCTTGCTGCTACAAGGAGTACTGTACCTTAAATTGTCTAGCTAATTTCCACAGATAGGACTGTTCTCACACAAGTACACAATTATTTCTCAGCATTTCATTAAGTCACAATTATATAGACAAAGTCTGTGTGACTTCACTGTTGCTATGGAAACTGGTCATAAACCAGCTAGCCCCACAACCATCACAATAGTATGCATTTGTCCCAATGCTCTCACATCTGCTTCTTCTTTAATTGCATCTCAAATGGGCCTTAAAAAGTTTCAGTGACCATTGCATTCCAATGCTGTTTCATCCTCGTCTGTTATCTTAGGAGAAGGTGCCATTCTGTCTGTGAACTAGCACTTTACTCTGTCCTTTAACATCTGGACAAAAAGTTTTACTAGGTAACATATACATTGCTAATCAACATGCCAAAATGGAAGAAAAACAACATACAAAGGAATATATTTTGCTTCCTTCAGCCTAGCATAAGCACATTTCACAATCATTTACTTTTAGCCTGGCATCACGTCTGGCTTTACAGCTGGTATAAGTTTAAGTTTCATTTTCAAGTAATTTCTTTTTTATCTAATATCACAAACTTTAGTAAGGACTTCCTATATCTAGGCAATTCATATCCTGTAACCAAGCTCAGAATTATCTTGCTAGCTACTTGAACTTGACCCCCAAAAACTTCTGTCAAAGTACTCTTTACAGAATAAAAAAAAAAATCTAACAACTTGTTACATTCCCAAATCACATTTTCCAATTACTTCTCTCTTCTTTATCACATCTCCAGTATTTGATATCTACTTGAAGAAATGCAGAAATATCTAAACAAACACTTCTGTGAAACAAATTCCGCATCTTTTGGACATTGTTGCACACTTAGGAACTCTACAGATTCATCCCGTTATTCCATGTGCAAACTGCCTTTCCATTTCTTATCTTAATCCGTTCTAACCACCTCTGATTACCTCCTATAACTGGCATGCAAAACTTTATACAACTTACTACCACTTTTAAAATTATATCCTGTTCTAGACTCAACCAAAAACTCTGTTAGAGCTGGTCTTTCATTAAATACTCCACCATTCATTTCTCTTTGCCTATATTTTCTTAATAATACTTGATAGGGAAGGGAAGTCTCTAACCTATAGTCCCAAACTCATGCTTAGCTTCATTTCAATTTATTGCATTTGCTTCCCAAGTTATTTGCTTTAAATACCTTGGGGATCCTTTACCAATTTCCTCCAATAAATTCCAGCCCACCACATTACGTTATTTTCTACACCCCCAATTTACAGATTACCCTATTGGTAAAATTTCCTTCTTCCAGTCTTGTGCTGGCTTAGTTCTTAGAATAATTTTGTTGACTGTGAGGAAGTGCAGATATGGAATTTATTTCTTAAGACTGGAGAACACTGCTGCTTTAGGAATGAATACCAATACTGCATATGCAGTTAAGGATGAAGTGCTCCCTGTGTGGTAAATTGGTAAACTAACAGCATCAAGCTGCATGCAACTTTTGTGGTAAGCAACTTGCTACACTTTCAAAGCAAGAAAGCTGTTTTTTTTTGTAGAACTTTGGAAAGACTTCTTTTGCAATTCCCCTTAATAGTGACATTACTGCTCTCAGGTTAGCAATTTAAATAATTAAATGATGCGATGCCAAACTTTCACAATGACCATTTTATGTCCATCTGCATATCTCCTCTCATCCTAACTGTTAATGTTTTTGGAGACAGTGTTGCAGACATTGTAACAGCCAGTTTAATCAAACTAGTCTGCAGTTTTTATAGTTGAGGTTTTCTGCTTTGATCAGTATTACTTGCAGAAATACTTTTTTTATAAAATGTATTTATTGAATTTTGTAAACAAGGGAACAAATGGAAATAAACTAAAGTATATAATCAAAATTTGCTTCAATTCAAAAATAACAAAAAAGAGAAACAGCAAAAACTATTTACAATGGTGTCTATAAAGTCACAAATTTATTTCCCTTCATCATCTTCAACTCTGGATGATATATTTAAATTTATCTAAACGACCTTTACATTTTAACCAAGTATTATAATATGTGATACATTTACTGGATCTCATTTTGATAGTTTCCAATTCATATTAACAAACATTTTTAGGAATATTGTTAAAGTTCATTAAAGTAGGAGTGTAATCTCTCTTCCAATTCAAAGTAATGACTTTTCTTGCAATGGCTAAGATGCTCCAAAGTAATGAATAATTCTTCCATTTGACTGTCATGGGAATTGGTGTATTAAACAAAACCAAAGATTAGGACAAAGTGAATTCATCATTAAATACAGCTTGGAACAGAAACTCTACATTTTTCCAAAAGGATTTTATAATCTCACAATCACAAAGCATATGCTTCCAATCTACTTTTAATTGTGATTTACATCTCCAACATTTTGTCTCTTTTTTGTATGTTAATTTAATTTGATGTGGAGTAATGAATGAAATGTGCAAAGACTTCCATGTAAATAATCTCCATTGTAATTAGTGGCTCATTTAAATGACATTAATAACTTTTTATATTCTTTACTTGGATTATGTTAATTTATCAAAGTAAACTAATTTCAATTTTTTATAATAGATTTTTATAACTTATTACTTTATGTATTTTGCATAAATATCCTTTTCCATATATACGTTTTGTTACTAATACACTGTCTGCACATTACTATAGCCAATCACCTTTCCTTATTTACATCATATTTACTCATGACTTATTCTTCAGAGTATAATTTCCCTTTATCTATAAACTGATACCAAAAATCAGATTCTTATTTTTCAGATTTAACATATTAGAGAAGTTAAGAGTGTAAATTATTCTCAGTATATGTAATACAGAATTTAACAGACTACTGATACTTTTAACCTACAGTAAAATAATCCTTTAGCAACCATTGCAAATTGTTAATTAATATTTGGTTAAGATATACTGAGATTTTCCATTTGCATTTAGCTGAATACTTTATATATTTCTTTCCAACATAATAATTTGAATTTAACCATAATGTTACTGATTTAATGACGGAAACTAATACATACATCTCCAAATGAGAGAAATCTTATGCCACCTTCAGTCCATCCCCTTAAATGATGATTCTGAGTTAACATAGGCTTACTTGGATACCAAAGAAATTTTTAGAACAAGAGTATTAATTTGTTTTTCATATTTCTTAGGAGGTGGGAAAAACTGATTGTATTATGTATAACATTTTTGGACATATAATCATTTTGATTAATGATAATCTGTCTTCTATAGTAATGAATAACTTATTCTATTTATTGATTAACTGCTTGATGGATTCTACTGTATTAGTATAATTAGCATAAATTATGTCATCAATATTATCCATTAAAGTAATGCCTACATATTTAATTTTATCTTTTGAAATACATTTTTGATAACTTTATGCTATGTCATGCATATGATTATTTATAAGGAGAGTATTAGTTTTATTACCATTAAAACCAAGCCTTGATATTTTTTCAAATGTTGTAATTGAATTAAGTCTGGAGAAAGAGAGAACTTACAAATCACTTAAACTTAACAAGATATCATCTGCAAAATGTTGAACTTTAGGTCTGTGTTTTTCATTTATTTGAAAACTTTTAATATCATTATTAAATCTGACATAATTCAAAAATGATTCCATAAGTAAAGCAAACAACTACAGGGATAGTGGGCATCCCTGTTTAGTACCCTTAGTGATCTCTATACACTTGGATATATATGAGCCAATTTTATATAAGCATAAGATTTGTTGTAAAGAAGTTTTACAAATTGGACAAATTTATTAGGAAATGTTAATTCTTAGCAAATAGACCCAATTAACTGAAGGAAATGAAATGTTAATATATAGGCTAACCAAAGTAATTTTTTTTGTTTTTTGCATAATCAGTTATTACAATTATTCTTTTAATATTAATACATGAATGTCTATGTATTATAAATCCCATTTGATCTTCATTTATTAACAAAGGCAGAGATTTTTTAATTCTACTTGCATATATTGCCATAAACATGTTTGTTGTCCATCTTGCCTTCATTCTTACTGGTTGGGTTCAGAACCAATCCTCAGTTCCAACTTGGCCGCATTCTAAAGCTCGAAGTCTTCCACTTGGCTCGTGGCTGAATCCCTATCCTATGATGCACTAGTGTGCTCCCAAGATCTTGTTTGCTGATACTTACAGTAAGTATTAATCCCTACAGAATTAAGGGAAATTTCAGTAATCAGTATGAAAGTCAGAAACTTCCTTGGTAAAAGGAAAATTTTCTCTAGGTCCTCCAGAAGCTCTAGGTTGGGGGAAGGTGGGTGGGACGTAACAATAAAGGCAAGATGGACAACAAACATGGAAAGTTATGGTGAGTACATAACTTTTGTATGTTATGTTGTCCTATCTTGCCTTCATTCTTACTGGTTGGAACAGCATCCCTAGCACCACATTTCCTGGGCAGCTCATGGGAGTATATTCTTCAAGACAGTAGAACCAAAGGAGCCCCTTATCCCTGGAGGCCATGTCTACTTTGTCTTTTCGGCTTTTTCCGGTAAGGTTGTGCCACAGCGGAACTCCGGTCTGCTAATGATTGGCAGTAGATTTTTATGGTGCCGAGTTGCCAGCCCGACGCCCAACCTTCAGCGAAGGCACACCCATTCACACATGTCTTTCGAACGCCACTTGACCGTGGGGAGGACATGCAGACTCCATACAGAAGGCACTTCAGCCGAGAATTGAACAGGAGAACCTCTTGCTGTGAGGCAACAATGCTACCGCTGCACCACCATGGCTTTTTTCTACTTTGTAATGAATAATAAAGGTGTGAGGCCTTGCCCATGTTGCAGCAGCACAAATATCATCTAGTGGCAGCCTAGCCTGATACGCAGATGATGTTGCAATCGCCCTTGTGGAGTGTACTTTGATTTTAAAGGGGAGATCTCTATTGTTAGAAGTATAAATAAATGTGATACAATTTGAAAGCCATCTCGAAAGGAAGACCTTCGAGACAGGATCACCTTTCTTGGCCTCTGAAAAGGAAATGAACAAGTGATCAGATTTCCTGAAAAAGTATAGTTGTGTACACAAATAAATGTAGATGCTCGAGTGTATTCACTGTTGCAGTCATCACATTTGGGTTATCTGTCTGCAGGTAGCCCTCCGCCGGCCTGAATACCAGAGTCTTGGGATTTCTGCATCGGATGCTGTCACTTCTTCCATGACGTCAGGTTGTCAGAGGTATAAAACATGCAGCCGATGCCATTACATCAGTTTTTCTTGCCCCAGATGTCAGGTGCCCCCCACAACAGGAAACAATTAAATGGTGTGGAACACCCCCAGTAAAAAGCAAATACACATAGTATAGGATAAGCCAAACCAAAAAGGATAGGTGAAAACAAAGACAATCAGGGGGCTGGAGGGAGGGTAACCAGGACTGCAACAGTGAAAACACTCTAACATTTACATTTATGGTAAGTATACACAACTGCACTATGTTCTTCGTGTTTTATTGTTGCAGTCATCACATTTTGGTTGATTCCCAAACCTAAGGAAGGGTGGATGTAGATTTAAGAAGCATTAGGGCTAGCAATCAGGCCCTGTAAGACTGCTGTGGCAAATTCAGCTCAGGATTTAGAAAAGATAGGCAAGTGGTAATGCTTGGTGAAAGTATGTACAGAGCTCTAGGTTGCAGCTTCCAGGATGTCCCTGGTAGGGACTCCTCTGAGAAATGCAGTAGAGGTAGATGCAGCCCTAGTGGAATGTGTTCTTATCCCCTGTGGGGTAGGTTTTCCATGGTGCTTGTAGCAGAAATGGATGCAGTGTGCTATCCATTTAGAAAGAGATTGCTTTGAAAAGGCCTTCCCCTCTGCCCCTGCAGCAAAGCTGACTAGCAGCTGGTCAGATTTTCTGAGAGGCTTAGTCCTGTCCAAATAGAATCGAAGCGGTCTGTGCATGTCCAGAGAATGCAGTATCCTTTCCCCTTTATCCTGAGGATTAGGGGAAAAAAGTAGGCAAATGAATGGACTGGATTAAAGCCACACTAGACACCACCTTGGGCATAAAAGATGGTTTTGTCCTGAGGGCAACCCTGTCCCCATGGAAGATAATGAAGGGTTCCACTGCCATAGGGGCCTGCATTTCAGACACCCTTCTTGCTGAAGTGATGGCTAGAAGTAAAGCTGTTTTCCAAGAGAGGAATTTTAACTCTGCTGTAGCAGCCAGTTCAATGGTGGGAAGAGTAAGTTTTTCCAATACAAAGTTAAGGTCCCAGGCCGGAGTGAGAGCTCTCCTGGGAGGTCTTAAATTTTTGGCCCCTCTAAAGAACTGTTTTACCAGAGGATGAGAGAAGAGGGGTGGCTCAGTATTATAATGAGCTGAGATGGCTGAGGCATGAATCTTGATTGAAGAGAAGGATAGGCCCTTGTGGAGCATTTCTGTTAAGTAATCTAGTATATGAGGTAAGCTGGGCACCATTGAGACTGGCTCCAGGAACCGTATATTTTCCATTTTTCTGAATAGGATTTTCTAGTACTAGGCCTCCTTACCTCAGGAATGACATCCAGCACCTGCTTACTGAGGGATGCTAGAGGTGAGCTCAGGGGATTAGCCAGGCTGCAAGGTTCAAGGTTTGAAGCTGAGGGTGCAGAATCTGGCCTGCCTACGGGGACAGCAGGGAAGGGGTCTGAGGCAGGTGCCATGGTTGTAGCACTGTCAGACTGTGCAAAAGAGGGTACCAGTACTGAAGTGGCCAGTCTGGTACAATTAGGATTGCCCTTGGCTTGTCTTGTTTGATCTTTAGAAGAACCTTTGAGAGGAGAGGCAGAGGGGGAAAGGCATAGACTGAGAGGCTTGCCCAGGTAAAGGATAGGGCATCCACTCTCCAAGCTTGAGTGTGGGGAGTTCTGGTGCAGTATTTGTTCAACTAACAGTTCTGAGGGGAGGAAAACAGGTCCACCTCTGTTGTCCCCATCTGTTCCTCAAAAGCTTGAATATTTTGGGTTCCAGTTTCCATTTGTGTGGGTCCATGAGATTTCTGCTTAAGTCGTCTGCCAGTGAATTTAGTTTGCCTGGCAGGAATTGAGTTTGTAGGTGCACTTGGTCGCTCAAGACTGTGTTCCACAGAGCCATGGCTAGTCTGCAGAGTGGGTAGGAATGGGTTCCCCCCTATTTGTTTGCGTACCACATAACTGTGGTGTTGTCTGTCTTTATCAACAGTTGTCCTGGAAGAACGAGGTCTTTGAAGGCTGTCAGAGCATTTTGTACAGCTAACATTTCTTTTTGATTGATATGCAGGTGCATCTGCTTTGGGTTCCATTTGCCCTGAATGCACTGCCCTGCTATGTTAGCCCCCCATGCATAGTCTGATGCATCTGTTGTTAGGGTTTAGGTGGCAGGGGGTAGAGTGAAAGAGAGTCCCTTGTTGTGGTTGCAGGCCTCTGCCCACCAAAGGAACTCTGCCCTTAGACAAGGAATGATAGGAATTATTGTTTCCAGGTCCTGAGAATGTTGACACCATAGACTTTTTAGATATCATTGAAGTTTCCTCATATGCAGTCATGCATATGGAATTAACAGAATGCAAGAGGCCATGAACCCCAGAGCTTGCAGTATTTTCCTTGCAGATAGCTGGGTTTTTGTGGCCAGTAGGTTGTCAAATAAATTTGATTCTCTGGAGTGAGGAATGCCATCTGGGAAGTTGTGTTTAAGCTTGCTCCCAGGAATACAATCTGTTGGCTGGGTACTAGTTGCGATTGCTTTTTGCTGATGATGTACCCCAGTGAAGTTAGAATTCACTTTACAAATGCCAGGTGCTGTAATAGCAAGTCCTGACTTTCCGCCTGAGTCAGGCAATCATCCAAGAATAGGTAAATTTCAATTCATCTCTGCCTGCAAAAGACAATGGCTGGACCTAGGCACTTTGTGAATATCCTGGGAGCGGTAGATAAGCCAAAGGGAAGTGCAGAGAACTGATGATGCATAGAAACTGCCCTGAAGCGTAGGTATTTCCTGCAAGATTCCCTTATGGAGATGTGCAGGTAAGCTTCTTTTAAGTCTAGGGTTGCCAGCCAGGAATCCATGGCTAGCATAGGAAGCAGCTGTTGGAGAGCTAGCATTTTGAACTTTGGAACCACCAGGAAGGTGTTGAGAATAGACAAATCCTGGATAGGACGCCAGGAGTATTCTTTTCTGGGAACCAGGAACAGTCTTGAATAAAAGCCTTGTCCCCTTTGTTCTGCTGGGACAGGTTGAATAGCCTTGATGCTGAGGAGAGAGAGTACTTGCTTTTGGGCTTCCACCCACTGGTTTGGGGGGAGGTCTGACCATCCACTTAGGGTTGGGGGTGAGTGGAAATGGAATCTGTATCCAAGGGAAAGAATGTTCAAAACCAGTCTTGGGTAATGTATTCCCAGTTTTTTGCATGCAGGGCGAGCCTTCCTCCTAAAGGTGCAAGTAGTTGGGCAAGGCTTGGAGGAGTTGAGGATAAGTCATTGTGCGATTTTACCATAGGGGGGTGGCTTACTACTCTTTGCTTTGGATGTGGGAGCACCCCACTGCTTAGATCTGTGCATAACCTGAGACTGAAGCCTTGGTGGTCTGCTGCCCCTGGGTTTGGACTGAGAAGGCCTGGAAGGGACTGGAAATGACCAGTTCTTAGAGGGCCAATGCCTACTGAATCTAGGTGGTTGTACTTGTAAGAAATCTTTAACAGTTTGCATAGATTTAGCTTTTTCCTTCATCCTTTTGAGGACTTCTTCTGCTTTATTGCCAGATAGGTGCTCTTGGTTTAAGGGTGCATCCAGTAATTTTGCTTTTACATGATTTGGCAAGTTTAGTTCCTTAAGCCAAGCATATCTTCTAAGTACAGACCCAGTGACAGCAGCCCTGCAAGATGCGTCTAAAGCATCAAAACCACATTGCAAAGTATGTTTACCAGCTTGGTCAGCAGAATGCATGAACTCTCGTAAATCTTTGTGTTCTGCACAGTCAGGAATAAACATAATCTTCTGTTTAATTAGTCCCATAATATGCTGTTGATACTTTAACATATGAAACTGGCAATTTAAAGCCCTAATGGCCAGAGTAGCAGAGGTGTATACCTTCTTACCCCATCTGTCTAAAACACTATAATCCCTATCAGAAGGGGTAGGATTTTTAGCTGTAGTAGCCTTAATGCCTTTTGGCCCTTGGAAAATGGTCTCTGGATCTGCAGTAGGATTCTTGAAAAGGAATTTTTGAGAGTCAGATACTCTATAGTACCTGTCAGGCTTCCTGGGAGCTGGAGGCAAAGTATCCGGGGTAAGACTGGATTCCAAGAAAACATCATCTACAATCAATAGAAAAGGAGGGGTAGCTAGAGGCCTGTGCTGAGGCAGGTTTAAGAATTCCCCGAGTCTCTTTTTGGACTGAGAAAAGTCCTGGCTTTCCCAAAAATCTTCATAGGTAGATAAGGGTAAATCCTGGTAGTTAGAGGAACAGAGATAAAGTCAGTTCTAGGTCTCTTGGAGGAGGAAGGCTGGCTTCCCCTAATTAAGGTAATAAGGTCTTCAGCCATTCGAATCATTTGTTTTTTGAGGCATGTGGGTCTGAGAATATGCTTTGGTCGTTTTTCTAGGCATAGTACGAACTTTAGGCCTGAGGAATTCAGTATGTTTGGCTTGAAACAAAGTCGTTGGTTTAATATGAAAATCGGTAGGCCTGAATACACCCTCAGAAGCCGGTGCCTACACAGCGGCTCTGGACCCATCCAAGGTAGAGGCATCCGCAGGTTCCATAGTTGAAGAAGCATCTCACGGCATACCGGACTCTGAATGGGTCTCAGTAGAGGCCTGTGAATCTGTAGAAGTGCGTATCAGGGGCTGCAAAAGCGCCTCACTGAGTACCGGCAGACTGGCGATTAGATTAATGGAAGCATCATCAGCAGTTTTGGACCTATGCGGTCCGTCTCTGTCTTTATCCTTACGTTTTTTCTGAAGATCGGTAGTCGGAAGGCTTAAAGAAGCCATTTCGAAGTACGGAGATCGAGAGCAAAAGTATTTAGCTACAAAATAGCCCAACGACGAATAGTTTGGGCATTGAACATGGCACGAAACCTAAAGCGAGGGACGTTGTAGTCTGGGCCTAAACAACTGACGCAGTAAGAATGAAAATCTCTATGAGGTATTTGCTTTCCACAGGCAAGACAATTATTAATTTTTTCTGACATTGGTTAGAGCAAGAAAAAAGGATCCCCAACGAGGTACTTATCTTTTAGAAGACTTCAGGTCTGAAACTTGAAAACAAAAATTTCAGGAGTCGGCCGACTGGCACTTGCAAACTGCTTCTGCTTTGGGCACCACACTGCAAGAAAGACTGATGTAATGGCGTCAGATGCATGTTTTAAACCCCTGACGACTTGACGTCATGGAAGAAGTGACCGCATCCGGCGCAGAAATCCCAAGACTCTGGTATTCAGGCCAGCTGAGGGCTACCTGCAGGCAGATAACCCAAATCTGATGACTGTAACAGTGAAACACGTAGAACATCTTTAGTTCTGTGCAGACAGAAGCATAGTTATCTATGCACGTCCAGTTGATGGAGCGTATATTCTACCTTGTTGCCATAATTGGGGGAAAAAACTGGTAGCTCAATAGACTGATTAAGATTAGCTTCTGAGCATACTTTTGGTAAGATGGATGGATTATTTAGCAGAAACACCCTGTCCTTATAGAAAATCATATAAGGAGGTCTGATTGATAAAGTTTGAAGCTCAGAGACTCTTCTGGCAGAAATGACAGCAATCAGTAAAACTGTTTTCCATGATAAAAATTTGTTATTGATGTTGATGTAAGCTCAAATGGGGGAAGAATCAGCTGAGATAGCACAACATTTAGATCCCAAGGTGGCAGGGGGTCTTTAATGGGAAGTCTTAATAAGCAGGTGCCCTTTAGCAATGCTTTGCATAATCTGTGGGACTTCAAATTTGGAGTTAAGTCACTTATATGAAAACTGAAAATTGCAGCCAATTAAACTCTAAGAGTAGCTGCAGCGAACCTTTATGAAATAATTCTGCCAAGAAATGAAGAATAGGGCTAATTGGAGCAGAAAAGGGGTCAATATTTCTGTCTGAAGCCCAATAAGAGAACCTCTCCAATTACTGAGAAATAACTTTCTGGTTGAGTCCTTATATGAAGAAATTAGTATGCATTTTACTGCTGGCGTGAGAGCAGGAAGCCTGACTATATTTGGAACTGGAGCAGCCAAGCTGTCAACTTGAGGGTCTGGAGGGAGGGGTGTTGAGTTCCTGATGAATGAGTCAGAAGGTCTGGAACTGGGTCAAGAACACAAGGTTCCTCCAGAACATGAGGCCAGAAGAAAGGAAACCAAATCTGACAAAGCTAGTATGGGGAAATGAGAATCAGCATGCTTCTCAATGACTTGGCTTTCTGGATGACTTTGGGTATTAGAGGAAAAGGAGAAAATGCATAAAGAAGCCCCGTGGGCCAATCATGCACCAGTGCATCCCTTGGTGACTCCCCCAGAGGGGGTGGTACTAGGGCAAGGTAGTTGCTGCATTTGGTGTTCATGGGGGTGGCAAAGAGGTTGCAGCAAGGCTGGCCCCATTTTCGGAAAATCCTTTCTGCTATCTCTTGCTTTAGGGACCACTCATGAGGTAGGAGTATTGCCCTGCTGAGTCTATCTCATTGGATTTCCCTGGGATGTGCATTGCTACTAGAAAGCATTGGGAAGACTTGCCCATTGCCATACTCTGTGTCTCTTGACAAAGTGGGTAAGATCTGGTTCCTCCTTGCTTATTTATGTACCAGACCACTGACATGTTGTCTGTCTGAATTGCAATTGCTCCTAGTGGAAGAGAGTCCTGAAGTGCTTGCAATGCCAAGAGCACAGCTCTCATCTCTAGGACACTGATGTGGAGATGGGCCTCATGATCCTGCCAGATGCCTTGGACCGTCCTCCCCAGATAATGCCCCCCCCATCTGGGAGACGTCTGTGGTCACCATGGCTATAGGCTGTTGCAGGAGAAAGGGTTGACCTACTGTCATGTGGCTGGAAAGACGCCATCATCTCAAGTCTCTCTTGCAAGATTCCATGATCCTGATTTGGTGGGACATGGGTGGTAATTATAACGACCATTGGGTGAATGGAAGCCACTGAAGAATTCTCATGTGCATGCGAGCTAAAGGGACTAAACTTATCGCTGCTGCCATATGGTTCCCAGGACTTGTAGAACTGATTTTGCTTTTACCCTGGTCTTTGACATGATATTTGAAATTTGCTATCTGAGTAACAAAACTATTTCTGCCAGCATTCTTGCCATCATAGTAACTGTGTCTAGGTGCATTCCTATATAGATATGTTGAGATGGCAACAATGCAGATTTTTCTGAATTTATCATAATCCCTAACTGGGAACAGAGTTGTAAAGTGGTGTCCCTTGCTTGCTGTAGTAGATGTTTGGTGGTGGCAGTTAGGAGCCAGTCGTCTAGATATAGAAACACTTGGAATCCTAGATGTCTCAAGTGAGCCATAACCACTGCCATGCATTTGGTGAACACTCTGGGGGGGCTGTAGTGACTCCAATGCAGAGCTCGAAACTGATAGTGACTGGCTCCCAGCCGAAAGTGCAGATGACTCCTTGATGGCCTGTCCATTTTTATGTGGTTTTACGCATCCTGGAGGTCTATAGAGCACATCCAATTGTCTTTCCCTAAAAAGGGAAGAATCAACTGCAATGTCACCATTCCGGAACTTGGTCTTTTCTACAGATTCATTTAATTTGCTGAAATCCAGGATGGGTCTCCAGTCCCCTGTTCTGTGTGGCACTAAAAAAAATCTTGAGTAAGTTCCAGATCCTATCTGGTCTGCAGGGACTCTTTGGAGGACTCGTTTGTCTAGCAACTTTTGAGTCTCTATGATTGCTTGATCCCTTTGACTGGCTGGAACATCTGGGATGTTTTTCATGCTTGGGATGGGAAAGAAAAAGGGTATGGAGTAGCCTCTGGATATTATGCTTTGTACCCATCTGTCTCTTGTTATCTCTTGCCAGGCTTCTGGGTACAAATATAAACAAACCTAGACTGCCTCCAGAGGTGTGCAGGTGGGCCTCACTTCAGGAGCACTGGAAGGGCCTGTGGTGAAAGGAATCACGGTTGCCCTGGTTTTGTGGACCCCCTCTGCCACAAGGGGGGTGTCTGTCATTATTACTTCCCCCTCTACAACTGGGGAAAGGTTCACCTCGTGTGTCTTGAAAAACTCCCTGGGATTTTTTGAACCACATCCCCCCCCCATCTGACCTTTAGGATAAGGTCTCAAAGGTACGGAAAAATATACTCAAACAGCAGAGAGAGAGAGTTTCCTTCTTGCTTGCATCTGGTGAGTTGTTTGTCTTTGATTTTTGGTCCAAAGAGTGAGGAACCATCAAAAGGGGCATTGACAAAGGTGGGTTCCGCAAAGTGACACTAGCACATCCAAGAGTGTCTCCATAGGGAAACTCCTGAACCTGCGGCTCTACTCGCTCCATCTGCTGCATATGAAATGAGTCTCATGGAGGAGTTCACTATGGAGGTTAAGGTGGAAAGCTGACAGGTCACTTTATCTGAGGCCCCTGAAGCCAGTGAACCTTAAAGAGCATCTCCTAGCTCCTTTAGGAGAGCTCTCTGTAGCCTTGTGAAGTGTACCAAGTAATTCAGTGATCTGAGGGCAAAGGTTGCTGAAGAAAAGACACACTTCCCATATCTGTCCATCGTATGAGACTCCTTGTTTGGTGTTTGGATGTTTCGGCAAGTTCCTTCTTGGTGGCTGCTGCCACCACCATAGCATCTACAGGAATGCCCTCAGAAAGAAATTATCATCTGGTGTTGTAATAAATTTGTTAGGCCTCCGAGGGACTGGTTCCACTGCATCTGGAGACTCCCATGCCTTTCGACTAACTAGTTCCATGAGTTTGTCTAAAGGCGGAGATACCCAGGCTGAAGGCCTTCAGGTACACTGACTCCTCCTCGGAAGGGTTGATGGGCTTTCAGCCACCTCTCTGCTTAAGGATTTCTAGGATATCTGCAAAGGAGATATCCTTAGGGGGTGACCATGGGGACCCTTCTAATTCCTCGAGGTCAGTGTCACATGTAAGAGACTCGTCTGGGGAATCAATATGCTTCCTCTTGCAAAGTCTCTTACAGGGGCCCTCTTCAGAAGGGTATTCTGGAGAGGTTCCGGAAGATGGAAGTTTACCCAATGAGGTAACTTGAGGCCCAGGATCTCAATCAGTCTGTGGTTGGGGTGGTGCAGACACAGAAGCCAGTGCCTTTGGGGAAAGAATGTCGGAACCTTTAATTAGAGCTGTGTGGGAAGACAGCACACTTCACATCAACTCAAAATCCCCTCTCCCCTGATCCAAACACACCTCTAGCTCTGAAGAGGCAGAGGTGATCCCTAGGACCAAAGGAGCCAGCTCCAAAGCGGACATAGGTGCTGAGCTCACCCATGCAGAGGCACCGAGAAGTAAACTCGGACCCAAATGTCAGACCGGAGTCCCCTCACTGGACCCAACTGGAGAGCTTTGGCTCCTAGACATCTCAGATGGCACCGAAGATGTGGCTCCAGATTCGAGTGGGCTGGAACAGACAGGATTTTGGCCAGCACCGGTGACTTCAGCAGCCTCCGCACCACCCTATCCACATCGTCGTCTGATAAGCTTCTGGTGGACTGAGAGGAAGGGGTCAGTGAGGTAACTCTCTGCAGAACAGGTGATCTCAATGTAGGGGAGACTGGTGTCAATTCAGGAGACCAGCTCCATATTTGTTTCTCCATCGGTTCCGAAAACTTTGATGCCGAGGATGAAGACTTCTTGGACCCAGATTCCTTCGGATCCGAGTGTGTCAATTTAAAATCTTTTTTGGCTGGCTCCAAATGGTCTGAGGATGATGATGATGACCTTTTGGTAGATCTGTCAGATTTAGATGGTGGAGATTTTGATTTGCTGGAGGTTGTCTGACTTTCCAAGGCTTCTGAGAAAGGCACTTTTAAAAGCCCCCTTACAATCAACATGTTCCTTCTTTCTAGCAAAACTCTCAAACTGAATGAATGGCAGATACTACAAGATTCTTGCAGGTGCATGGCTCTGAGACAGTAGACAAACATTGTGTCCATCAGTCAAGGACATCTTTTGTGAACATTTCTGGCATTTTTTAAAGCCAGATGGTTTTGACTTCTTTTTGTTCTTTAGACATTATCTTAGTAATATTCTGACTTAAACAACAACAGCAATAAAGATATATAAATGTTAAAGCACAACATGCACTATGAGTATATACATTTTTTAAAGTGCGGCACAAAAAAATATGAATATCTATATATCTATATATCTATATCAATATATATCTAGCACAGCACACAATAATAAAGAGGTAAATATCAGAATGCACACTTAAGAAATGGACAAGAAGGGAAGGAGACTCTGTTGCCCTCCAACTTAAATGGGCTCGTGGCCCTCTAACTCAAATGGGCACACTTTTTTGAAGGACAAAGGTAAGGGGTTAGCACTCTAACTTAAACGGGCGCTAGGCCCTCTAACTTAAATGGGCATGACAGCTATAGGGACAACATACAAAAACAACGGTGCACCACAAATGGTAAAATCAGACTTTTAGAGATTAACCCTTAAACATGGGTTGAAAGATCAACAAATGGGATAGGGAGAATGGCCTGACGAGAAAGCGACGGCCAAAACAACAAACAGCAATCAAAATGCTTAATATAGCATAAAAGCTAGCAATTTAGACTATCCTGAACTCGTCTAGAGAAATACTATACTATCAACTGTTACAGATGATACTCAAAAGGATTGAGAAGAATAGAGAAAATTATATGAAAAAAGGTTGACTTAGCCACAGCCAATATGGAGACCACTGACTTGCTTCATGGCAAACAAAATCGGGGGAAGCACACTAGTGCATCATGGGATAGGGGTTCAGCCATGAGCCAAGTGGAAGACTTTGAGCTTTAGAATGCGGATAAGTCAGAACCGAGGCTCGGTTCTCAACCCAACCAGTAAGAATGAAGGCAAGATAGGACAACATAAATTTAATATTTAGCAAACAGATTGGTCTATAAGAACAACATTTTGTAGAAAATATATATGATTTTATAACTGGTGCTATAAAGGTACATTTACAGGAAGGAGGATTATTATTTATACTTTGAGTAATACTGATAATGCTTAGTTTGTTCTTTTGGCATCAACTTGTATAGCTCTCAAATAATACCATCACTACCCATTGTTTTATTTTATTTTTTTAAGTTGATCTTTCAGTTCAGACATTATGTGTTTGTCAATTAAATTAATTTGATCAGTTGTTAAAATATTTGGATTATTTTTGTTTATGAAAGATCTAATGATTTTTTTATGTATTATTACTCTGTTAGATTGATTGATTTTGCAAAAGTGGCTTCTGAAGGCATCTAATATATCTAAGTCTGTAATCTTTTTATCGTTATACGAGTTGTACATTTCCCTATTATTATTAGACTTAGCAATAATCATAGATCTAGTAGCTAATATAAATATTTAGCATTAAATAATAAAACTACATTTTAAGTTTTTCTAAGTTTACTACATTTTATGTCGTAGAATCTCTAAATATTTTGTCTTCAATGTACTGAGCTCAAGCAAATTTCTATCACCTTTCTGTATTTCAAATTCCACTTTATCAAATTCTTCTTGTATATTCTACAGTTCTTTATTCCATTGTTTTATCTTATTAATATACCAGCATATTACTTTTTTCCATATAAATAGGCTTTTAAGGAGTCCCACAGATATATCTCTGACACCTCATTATTATTTATATCAAAGAAACTCTGAACTAATTTCATAAACCATTCTTTGAATTCTTTCGGAATTCCTCTAAAAGATACAAGACTATTAGTTCTTAACTTGATTCTAAATGTAATGGCTTTGTGATCTGACAGAAGGCATGAAACTTTTAGTTATGTACTCACCATAACTTCAGATGTTTGGGATCCATCTCGCCTACATTCTGAACTGATGGGTTCGGAGCCGAGGGACTCGGCACGCTTATGCTATAGAGCGAGGCCTCTAATTGGCTGAGCTATCTTTATCCCAGGATGCACCACCACTAATCCCCCAGATCTTGTTTGTCCGCATTCATGCACACAAGCACAACTTGGTTATATAACATTGTTAGATGTTTCAAGATGAAACAACAGGATTCGGACCTTCTGATATCCTCTGATCTCCAAGGAAGGGGGAAGGAGGGTGGGTTATTAGGAATGTAGGCGAGATGGATCCCAAACATCTGAAGTTATGGTGAGTACATAACTAAAAGATGTTATGTGATCCTATCTCGCCTACATTCTGAACTGATGGGACAGCGTCCCTAGCACCTAAATCCCGGGTGGCTCATTGGAAAACACTCCTGAGCACTGTGGAACCAAATGAAGCTCGTCCTCTAGATGCCACATCTAATTTGTAGTGGGAAATGAAGGTGTGCGGGAAGACCATGTACCCAAGCAGCACAAATGTCACTAATAGCAAGCTTAGAGTGAAATGCTACCAAGTAGCCATAGCCCTTGTAGAATGAGCCTTGACAGAGGTGGTAAGCTCTTTGTTAGAATAAATATAAGCTTGAGTAATACAGTCCCTGATCCATTTGGCAATAGTGACCTTTGTGACAGCGTTGCCCAATTTGTTATCTGCAAAGGATACAAACAACTGATCTGTTTTCCTTGTTTGTTTGGTCCTGTCTAAATAAAAACGTAACTGTCTGTGGACATCTAGTGTGTGGAATATAAACTCCGCTTTGTTAGAGTATTTTGGGAAAAAAACTGGAAGCTCTAATGATTGTTGTAAGCATAAAGTAGAACAAACTTTAGGAACAAAGGAAGGATTTGGTCTGAGGGATACTCTGTCTTTATGAAAAACCAAGTATGGGGGTTTCACTGACAAAGCTTGAAGCTTTGAAACTCTTCTGGCAGAAGTAATCGCCACCAGAAAGGCTGTCTTCCATGATAGAAACTTTAGATCACAGGTAGCTGCCGGTTCAAAGGGGAAAGAAGTCAAGGCGTAACACTATATCGAGATCCCATGGAGGTGCAGGATGAGAAATCGGAGGTCTTAATAGAGCAGCACCTTTCAAGAAGGTCTTACACAATCTGTTGCTCATTAAAGGTGGATCTATGGATTCATGAGAATTAGAAATTGCCGCCAATTGTACTTTGATGGTAGAAACTGAAGAGCCTTGATTGAAAAGAGAGGTCAGAAATTTTAGTACTTCTGCCACGGGAATAGAAATGGGGTCCAGGCCCCGGAGTTGAGCCCAAATAGCAAACCTTTTCCATTTGCAAGAATACAGTTTCTTTGTAGCAGACTTATGGGCCGAAGATAATATGTGCACAACATCTGGATCCAATGTATGACTCCTGACTATCGTCGGAAGAGGAGGAGCCAGGCCGTCAATTTTAAGGTGTGTAGGGACTGGTGGAATAGTCCCGACTGATGAACTAGTAGGTCTGGGACCTGGTCCAGGAACCATGGACCTTCCAGAGCATGTTTCCGAAGATAGGGGAACCACACTTGACGAGGCCAGTAAGGAGCAATTAAGATCATTTTGCTCCCCAAGAGAGATGCCTTTTGAATCACCCTGGGAGGAGAGGAACTGGAGGAAGGCATAAAGCAAGCCGGTGGGCCAAGGATGGACTAATGCGTCCATGGGGCTCTTCCCGGAGCCGGGTTAGGAGAAGAATTCTTTGCACTTCGCATTCAGAGGAGTCGAAGAGGTCGCAACACGGAACTCCCCATTCGCTGAAAATCTGACTTGCAACTGTCATATTCAGAGACCATTCGTGAGGAGAGAGGATGGTTCTGCTCAATCTGTCGGCTATGACATTGGACTTGCCCGGTATGTAAGTAGCCACTAGGAAACGTTTGGTCGAGACTGCCCATTCCCAAACTCTCATGGCTTCTCTGCAAAGAGGATAGGATCTGGTTCCTCCCTGTTTGTTCAGGTACCAGACAACTGACATGTTGTCTGAGTGAACAGCAATTACGCCCTGAGGGAGATAATCGTGAAGGGCTTGAAGGGACAGGAGTACTGCCCTCATTTCTAGGATGTTGATATGAAGAAGAGTCCCTTCCGGGTGCCATTTGCCTTGGACTGACCTGCCCAGGGAATGCCCCCCCCCCCCATCTGGGAGGCGTCCGTGGTCAAAGTGGCCGCTGGAGGAGGAAGAACAAAGGGT